>NC_034430.1:3120059-3329253 GCF_002078875.1 Numida meleagris | reverse complement strand
CTCGCAATCAACACCGCACGGGGACGCGGCACCGCTGCGCCCTGCACCGCTCGCAGCGCCCTCCGTGCCCCGGCACCGCACTTCCCAGTGCGGAACACGGTCCCCAGCAAAAATCACAGTTTCCCCAAACCCCGTGGCGCCTCTCGGCCCCGCCTGCCCCCACGCCCTGCCCCCCAGCTCCGTCCCCGCGTTCCCCGTCTTTAATTTAAACCGCTTTCCGCGGCTCCGATAATCCCCGGGCGGCGGGGGATTAAGTCCCCGCGGGGCCGAGCTGTGCCCTGGGCCGGGCAAATCGCCAAAGATTTGGTTAAAAGAGAAAAATAATAATAATAATCCCTGACAATCTCCTGTGCTCGCAGCCCACGCGCTGCTCCACCCCGTAGAAACTGAGGCAGGTGCGGACCCGGGAGGGTTACGGCGGTGCCACCCCCGCTGCCCGCCAGCCACTCCGCTCCGCTCCGCTCCGCTCCCCACCCCGCGTCCCCGCGGGCTGAGGCCGGCCGCGTTGCTACACCCATCGCCCGGCTCCAGCGCCGGGGCTGCAGGGAGGGGTGGGGGCGGCGAGCCCCGGCCTGCCCGCTGTGCCCCGGGGCTCACCTCCGGTAGGCGGGACGAGGATGTCCCACTCCTACGTGGGACGCGGCGTTAGGAGCGCTGTGGGGGGGGTGGGTGCGGGCAGAGACACGAGCGGGGAGAGCCCCGGGACCCTCGCAGAGCCCCCTGCAGGCGGGGGAACCCCCCACGGCCACGTGGGCGCGCCACGACGTCTGCGGGGCGCGCCTTTTTGGTGCTGTGGGCCACGCCCACAGGGGCTCGGGCGGCCAATGGGAGAGCGGGGGCGGGGACTCGGTGGCGGTGGGAGCGGGCGGCGGAGTGACAGATGCGACGGGGGGGGAGTGACAGCGGGGGGAGTGACAGCTCGGGAGGGGGTACAAGAGCAAGTGAAGGGACACGGGGACAGACCGGGGGGAGAGAGGGACAGAGCCCGCTGGGGGACAGACAGCTCGGGGGGGAACAGACAGCGTAGGGTTAGGGTTAGGGTTAGGGTTAGGGTTAGGGTTAGGGTTAGGGTTAGGGTTAGGGTTAGGGTTACAGACAGCGTGGGGTGGGGTGAGGGGGGGGGAGACTCGCAGCTTGATTCGGGGTGTCACCAGCCCAGAGGGGCACAGACTGCGCGGGGGTGGCACGGGTAGTTGGGAGGCGGACGGACGGGGAGCTCGACTGATACGGTGACAGCAGGGGGACGCTCCCGGGGACAGTGACACCCCCCAGGAGGCACAACCGGGCGCTGGGAAGCCGGGACTGCCCCCGGCGCGACGTGCGGCGGAGCGCGGCTGGTCCCCCCCCGGGGCGCGGGGCCGGTGGAGTGCGGGGACCGCCCCACAACCGTTCCGCGGCGGCCTTAGGGCAGCGCGGGGCCCCCGCCGTGCGGCCGCGCCAGGGATGAGGAGCCGGGGCTGCGGCGCGGCCGGACCCCGCGGGCAGCACCGGCCGAGAGCGGGCACCGGCGCCGGGACAGCGGAGGAGCAGCGGAGGTACGAGGGGGCGGTGACCCGGGGTTGGTTCCCGGAGGCTGCGGGGGGAGCCCCGCCGGGATTGACCCGGTTGGAAGGGAAGCGATCATGCGACCTCGCTCCCTCCCTAGGGATTTGAAGCTGGGCCAAACGGCAGAGGGAAATGTGACCGTCGCCGCACCGAGCCCGGGAGCGAAGGGAACGCTGCGCCGGAGGGGAGGCAGCGGGACAACCACGGAGCGAGGATCGCGGGGTCCCCCGTCCCCACGCTGCGGGGCTGTGAGCACCGGGAGCCGCTCCGCCTGGGGTCGGGGACCCCGTCCTTTCCACCGGTCCTCAGCGCCCATCCGAGCCTGATGAGGAGCTCGTGAACCTATGCAGACCAGGAAGAAATACATTTTCCTGACTTTCCTCGCCTTTTGGCTTCTGCTTTTCTTCTTTGGAGGAGAGCAGCTGCGCCGTTTCGCTTTCTTTCCCAGGAGGAACGCCCCAGCCCGCAGGAGCTGGCCCCGCTGGGCGGATCGCACCCTCCTGCCCAGCTTTGCGGAGCCCCGGGAGCTGCAGGGTGACGAGGACGCAGCGCAGCCCTCGCCCCGGGCCCGGCGAGCGGCACGGCTGAGCACATCCCAGGGCAGCCGGTGCCGCATGGAGAGCTGCTTCGACGCCTCCCGCTGCCGGGAGCACGGCTTCAAGGTGTTCACGTACCCGCGGGAGCGCGGCGAGCCCGTGTCGGAGAGCTACGGCAAGATCCTCGCCTCCATCGAGAGCTCGCGCTACTACACGCCGCGCCCCGAGGAAGCGTGTCTGTTCGTGCTGGGCATCGACACGCTGGACCGAGACCCCCTCTCAGCTCACTACGTCCGCAGCGTGGAGCAGAAGATCCGCGCCTTCCCGCTGTGGAACAGCGGCCGCAACCACCTCATCTTCAACCTGTACGCGGGCACGTGGCCCAACTACACCGAGGAGCTGGGCTTTGACATCGGCCACGCCATGCTGGCCAAGGCCAGCTTCTACAGCGAGAACTTCAGGCCCGGCTTCGACGTCTCCATCCCGCTCTTCCCCAGGGAGCACCCGCAGCGCGGCGGGCAGAGCGGGTGGCTGCACCGGGACTCGGTGCCCCCAAAAAAGAAATATTTGCTGGTGTTCAAGGGGAAGCGCTACCTGACCGGGATCGGCTCCGGCACCAGGAACGCGCTGCATCACATCCACAACGGGCGGGACATCGTGTCCCTCACCACCTGCAGGCACGGCAAGGACTGGGAGAGGCACAAGGACACGCGCTGCGACCAGGACAACATGGACTATGAAAGGTGAGTGGGTTGGGGCCGGGGCCAGGCGGGGGGAGAGGCCCCATAGGTGTGCACAGGGAATGGGGATGGTTTGGGGCTCTCCTGGTTTCACTTCCATACAATGAGGTGCTGGTGGTTTGGGGCTGTCCTGTTCTGTATTAAAGTTGGGGCAGTCTGGTGAGAGCAGCTCTGATCTGCAGTCGCCACTGCTGCCTCTAATACGATTTCTTTTTTTCCTAACACCGATGAATGATGCTTTTCTTCTCCCCTCTGCTGTCCTCCCCTAACATAAATGTTTATTTTGGAGATGAGCCCGAAACATCCCCCCAGCCCAGCTCAGCTCCAAGTCCTATAAAACCAACGGGTGCTTGGGCATCCTGGTGCGGACATCACAGTGCGGGCTCCCTGCCTGCAGCTTGGGAACAGCCCACAGCCACATGAGAGCTGATGGGAAGTGTGGGACACCATCCTCAGAGTGTCTTAGGAGGTGCTGGGAGGTAAAAGTGGAGCCAGGGCTGCGGGCACCAGGATTAGTGAGGGCTTTGGGGCAGCTCAGGAGGATCAGCCCTCATGGTGGGGCTTTCTTGGGGACAGGGCAGTGGGACATGTGGTGGGATGGTGGGATGGGGCCCAAGGTCAATCCTGCACCATGGGGTGGGAAATGCCCCCCTCACCCGGCCCAGGTAATCCCCTAATGTTGTTTGTGATACGGGGATTTACGCCTCACCCAGGACAGCTTTAGGTAGCAGATAGATGGTGAGTATGTGGCACATGGCCGTGTCCTCCTGCGTGACCCTGTGTCTTGTCCCACTTGTCCCCACGGGACACCCGGGCAGAAAGGCATCAGTATCTCCATCACACCCAGCTGAGGATGTGTGCCCTCCTGCCCCAGCAGATGCCCCCAGGTGGGGCAGTAGCAGAGGGGCAGTGGGGACAGGACACCAGGGACAGGACACGCTGAGGTTTGGAGATGTCCCTGTTTGCTTGGGGACGCAGGAAGCAGCCATGCCACTGAACCACAGGAGAAGAAGCCAGCCTTGTTTGGGGCTGCATCGCCCTCCTCGCTCCCGAACAAACCAGTTCTGTGCCGGATAAAGGGCGGCTTGTGGCCACGCCATGGTCCTGCCCCACTATCGCCGCCTCACACTCGCCTTGGGGCAGGCTCCTTGCAGCCGCGGGTCCCCCATGGCACAGAGCCCGGCTGGAGCTGCACAGGGGCCGTGCGGAGGGAGCGTGGTGGGCACTCGGCCCGGCCCTAACAAAACAAGGAAGCCCTGCCGGCGCGATTGCCCGGAAACCACAGTGCGTCAGGAGCGGAGTGTTTTCATCGGGAGGTGTCGGCCCTGCAGCCCGGCCGGCGCCAGGCTCCCCACCACGGCCGCCTGCGAGGGAAGGATGCTTGGCCCACCCGGGACACATCACGCTCCTGTGGGGCAGGTGGCGGTGGGGTGGCCCTGGGACATGGCCGAGACAGAGCGTGCCCATGGAGTTTTTGGTCAGACGGGTCCTTTGGAAGTGCATTTTGTTCCTGAAGGTTTGCGTTGCTGACGCCTCGGCGCTGGGCTGGCTTCCTGCAGGGATGCTGCAGCACCCACAGGGGGCTCGTCCTTACCTCACAGCCACCCCATCAACCCCCCCAGCCTGGAGGTGGCCAGCGCCAACCCCATGTCCTCACCACAGCAGGATCCAGGGGACTTTCCCCTTGGGGTCAGCACATTTCCCTCATCGGTTTGGCCTCACAGTCCCCCCCATTCCACCCAGGACCCATCCTCTCTGCGTGCAGGAACAGACGGGGTCTGTCCCACCCAAACGTCAATATTGGATTTTCCGGTGTGGTCACAGGGCCCCGTGAATGCCTCTCCCCGCAGCCACACAGAAGGGGCTTTCACAGCCGGGGGGATGCCCTGCCCACAGCCCCCCCAGGACTCATCACAGTTTGGGGCTCAGGGATTTGGGTGCTGGCTTTGCACAGTGCCTCATTGCTGGGGAGCAGAGGGGGCTGAGCCCACGTCTGACTCCCCTTCCCCTGCCAGGTTCGACTACCAGGAGCTGCTGCACAACTCCACCTTCTGCATCGTGCCCCGCGGCCGGCGCCTGGGCTCCTTCCGCTTCCTGGAGGCACTGCAGGTACCAGGGGGCTGCGAGGGGATGAGGGACCATCCCCGGTGTCCCCGTGCTCATGGGGTCCTGCGCAGGCCGCCTGCATCCCAGTGCTGCTGAGCGACGGCTGGGAGCTGCCCTTCTCTGAGGCCATCGACTGGGGCAAAGCGGCCGTGGTGGGCAGTGAGCGGCTGCTCCTGCAGGTACTGCGGTGCTGCCCCACGCCCAGCACTAGGGGCTGACCCGAGGTGGGTCTGAGATGAGACCCACCCCATCCCCCCCATCCCGCAGATCCCCTCCGCCATCCGCTGCATCCGCCCGGAGCGCGTGCTGGCATTCCAGCAGCAGACCCAGTTCCTGTGGGACGCGTACTTCTCCTCGGTTGACAAGATCGTGCACACCACGCTGGAGGTGAGCCCGGCCCCGAAGAGCCCCCCTGGCGACCAGGGCCACCTCGGGGTGCTGACATCCCCACACAGATCATCCGGGACCGGCTGCTCCCGCACCGCTCGCGCTCCCGCGTCCTCTGGAACACGCTGCCCGGGGGGCTGCTGGCACTGCCCGACTTCTCCACGCACCTCGGGGACTTCCCCTTCTACTACCTGCAGCACGGTAGGACTCCACACCTCAGCGTGCGCCATGTGCCCGGTGCCTGCCCCCACATGTCTCCTTTTCCCCCACATCGCAGGCTCCAGCCCTACAGACAAGTTCACGGCACTGCTCCGGGCTGCCCCCCCGCTAGGCTCCCTGTCCCAGCCCACCGTCAGGCTCATCCAGGCCGTCTCCAGGTCCCAGTACTGCGCGCAGGTGGGGAGGGATGGGGCTGGGAAGGGCCGAGATGGGATCCGGGTGGGATGGGGGGTGTCAGTGTGGCAGTGCTCTTGTCACCCTCGATGTCCCCTGCTCGCAGCAATGGGACCACACATGGTTTTATTCTGGGGTTGGTCCAAATCCCGGTGTAATGTTTTTGGGGTGGAAGAGGTGCAACCCTACGTGGAGAGCTGGGCTGGAGCCGGTCCCCCTGTGGGACCAGGAGGGTTGAGCCCCAGCTGCCCTGCAAACACCAATGACACGCTCCGGGGAACGCCCCTGCACTGTTGCCTTTGCTCCCCTTGCAGATCCTGGTGCTGTGGAGCTGCGAGAAGCCACCACCACCGCGTGGGACGTGGCCGCAGATCACTGTGCCTCTGACCATCATCCAGGGCAGGACGAAGGTACGCAGAGCGGGATGCAGGGAGCCGGGGTACGCACCCCAGCACATCCCCAATTGACCTCCCCCCTCTGCTGCAGCTCAGCGACCGCTTCTTCCCCTACGCAGCCATCAGGACAGACGCGGTGCTCAGCCTGGATGAGGACACCAGCCTCTCCACCAGCGAGGTGAGCGCTCCCCAGCCCCATGGAGCTGGGCAGGACATGCAGTGGGCACTGCAGGGCTGGCACTGAGTGCCGTCCCCACGTCCCATTGCTCAGGGACAGGCAACGGGGCGGCCATCAGCCTCCTCTCATGGGTCCCCGTGGGCTGAGTGACGCAGTTCCCTGCCCCTTGCCAGGTGGATTTTGCCTTTGTGGTCTGGCGCAGCTTCCCTGAGCGCATCGTGGGCTTCTCTGCGTGGAGCCACTTCTGGGACCCCGAGCAGAAGCGCTGGGGCTACACCTCCAGGTGGACCAACAAGCTCTCCATCGTCCTCACCACCGCCGCCTTCTACCACAGGTACCCGAGCGGATGGGGAGGGCCCTGTGCGGTGGTGAGGCTGAGGCCTGCCCTCCTCGTTCTCCGCAGGTATTACCACAGCCTCTTCACGGAGTACCTTCCCGCGGGGCTGCGGGAGCTGGTGGACAGCCTGGCTGCCTGCGAGGACATCCTGATGAACCTGCTGGTGGCTGCTGTCACCAAGCTGCCGCCCATCAAGGTCACGCAGTGGAAGCAGCACAAAGAGGCTGCGTCCCAGCCGGTAGGATGGCGTTCTGGGGTTCAGGGACCCCCGTGTCTGGGGGCAGAGCCCCTCACCCCACATTCTCATCCTGCCCAGGAGAAGGGCACGGCGGCAGGCGGCACGCGGCGTTTCTCCCAGCAGCAGGACTGCCTCAACCAGCTGGCGGACTGGTTCGGCTCCATGCCCCTCGTGTCCTCCCAGCTGCGCCTCGACCCCGTGCTCTTCAAGGACCAGGTCTCTGTTCTGCGCAAGAAATACCGCCACTTGGAGAAGCCCTGAGCTCAGCCGTGCAGCCTGTATCCCCGCACAGACCTCACAGGGCATGGCACAGCCCTCCTGGACCCAGCGCTGCCACGGGGCTTTATTCCTGATTGGGTTTTACCAGTACAATAAAGGTCGGTGGAGGTGCAAAGTCTGACGGGGGGTGAGCATTCTGTACCCAGCAGTGGCACAGGGCCGTGCCATCGCTCACAGCACCTCTGGGCTCGGCAGCCGCCGCTGTGTTCCCGTGCGAGGTCCCCGAGCAGCAGCTCAGCACCGGGAGCTGCGTTGTGGCCGCGGTTGCCCCATTGCCATCCCCGCTCCGTGTGCTCCAAAGCCACCACCCCAGTCCCTGTGTCCCCAGGATGCTTTCCTGCCACCATCCCCGCTCCGCGAGCAGCTGGCCGAGAGGGCTGGGCTTCCCAAAAGTAAACGGAGCAGCGATAAGGGGTGAGAGCAGGGCGAGCCGGTCCTCCCTCCCCCAAACGGGACGGCGGGACAGCACCCGTGCAGCCGGGGCTCCTCCCTCTGCACCCCTGCACCCTGCTCTTTCCCCAACGCTCCCCAAAGCTGGAGAAAAAAGCGTTGTTTCAGACTCATTTCTCAGCTAAAATAGTGAAAGCAAAGCAAGCGCTGCCCCCCGCCCCCTCCCGCAGCCCCGGCCCTGATCTCGCTGCCGTCACTCCCCGATAAAGCCCCGCTGCCTGCAGACGCAACATCGCCCGTCCCGGGGCCGTCCCCCGCGGGCACCCGGCGCTGCTGTTCGCTCGCGTTTATTTTCCCCGTATTAAAAATCGGTGGGAGAAGGACGGGGGGAGGAGAGAGGGGAAGCACGGCGGGGCTCAGGGTTGCTCAGTCGCTGGGGGGCTGGCACTCGCGGCAGTCCCGCATGTCCTCGGAGTAGCTCTCGATCTGGATGGTGGTGGTGTGGAAGCGGAAGGCGCGCTGCAGCCGGGAGCTGGCCTCCTCCAGCACCTCCTGCGCGTCGGCACCCGCATCTGCAAGGAGCCCGGCGGGGTGTTGGGGAGCGGGGGAGCCCCAGGGTCCCACCCCCCGGCCCCGCGTCCCCCAGCACTCACTGATGGCGATGTGCACCGAGAGCAGCGGCTGCGAGGCGGTCAGCGCCCAGATGTGCAGGCTGTGCACCGCCTCCACGCCGCCCACCGCCAGCAGCGTGTCCCGCACCGCGTTGAAGTCCATGCCCCTGGGGGTGCCTGGAGGGACGCGGGGTGGGTTGGAGACAAGGCGCCCATGGGCGGGGGGCACCCACCCCCAGCCCCCGGGGGCTCCCTACCCTCCATGAGGACGAGGAGGACGTCGCGGAGGATGGTCAGCGTCGTCCCCAGCACCAGCATGGAGAAGAGGAAGGTGCAGATGGGGTCCACGTACTTGTACTCGGGCTGGGAGGGGTGGGAGCGGGTGAAACCTCCCTCAGTGCAGCCAGATCCCCATTGGCACTCAGCCCCATCTCACCTTATGGCTGGATAAGCCCCTGTCCCCACATCTCCCTCCCCTCCAGACCTTAAAGAAGATGATGTAGGACGCAATGAGGACGCCGACACTCTGCAGCAGGTCCCCCACCACGTGGACGAAGGCGGCACGGACGCTGGCGTTGGGCTGTTCGTGGGCATGGGGCTGCTCAGGAGCCCCTCCATGGCTGTGCCCGTGCTCTGTCTGGTGCAGAGCTGCCCCCATCCTGCAGGCAGGGGAGCGGTGACATCCCCCGGCCACCAGCCTCCCACTTGGGGGGTGACAGCGCATCCTACGTACACGATGTTGACGGCCACAGCGCAGGCAGAGGTGATGAGCATGACGCTGCCCTCGATGTTGTAGTCACCCAAGAGCAGGCGTTGGGCCGCCAGGTAGACCAGGACACCAGTCACCACCCAGATAGACAGCACAGAGAGCAGGGCACCCAGGATCTCTGCAGACAGCCCCCAGTGTCACAGTGCCATGGGGACAACACGCGGTGGGGCTGCTGGGGCTCCTGGGGTTACCTGCCCGGTGCCAGCCGAAGTTCATGGTTTTGGTGGCAGGACGTGAGGACACCCAGAGGGCGAAGAGGCTGATCATGATGCTGGCAAAGTCCGTCAGGAGGTGGGCAGCGTCCGTCAGGATGGCCAGGCTGTGAGCCAGGTACCCGCCTACAGAATGGATGGGGGATCCCTATCCAGAGCCAAACACGGGCTGGCTCACCCCACGGCAAAGCGGGGTGCCCTGCCTGCCCCTCACCTGCACCCATTGTGCAGGTCGGGACAAGAGGGGCCATGCAGGGCAATGTGGTCACCGAGCACTCACTCACCCACAGCTTCCCCCACCATGAAGATGAGGCAGATGCCAGCGGCCACATAGAGCTTCCTGCGTGCCCGCTGCTGCTGGTGGGGGTCACTGTCAGCCCCCCCCGCGTGGCAATGCCGGCGGTGCCGGGCACCCAGCTCCAGGGCGGGCGCCTGGCCCTGTGCTGAGCCCGCTGTGTGCTTCTGTGCCATCCCCAGGTAGGACCTGCGGGGACAGGAGACAGCGAGGCAGCCGGATGGGAGATGAGTGGGAGGGAGGAGGGGACCTGCAGCCCATCCTTTGTATTCAGCCCTGCTCCTGCATGTCCCCTTTCCCAGGTCCCCTCCCTGAACAGATGGCTTTAGGGGACCCCATCTGGGAGCCCCATGAGGAGTGGGGTGCACACAGGTCCCCAGCCCCCCCCGTGCACCCCCTTACCTGCCCACGCTTTCGCTCAGCAGCTGCTGCTTCTCCCCTCCGCCCGCTGCCATCCTGCCGGGGGCCGGCGCTGGTGACCCCGGTGCGGGTCCGGCGCTGGTGGCAGCTGCGGCCGCGGCCGTGTGGAGCGCCGGGACCCGTGTGCAAAGCAAGGCCGGGGGAGGAGGGCCAGGCCGGCTGCAAAGCGCCTGCTGAGCCTCGCCCCGGGCTGGCCCCGCTGCAGCCTGCACCCGGGGGGCTCTCGGTGCCAAATGGGGCTGCTCAGGGCACCCCTATGTGCACCCCGGCAGCACCTGGCGAGCAGCGTGCAGGATGTGGCTGCACCCCTCAAGGACAGGGCTGCATTGCCCCAACGCCCCGTGCACCCCCTACCCACCACGGGAATCCGACCCCCCCTTCCCCCACCCCCTAGTTTAAATCCAGCAGATGAGCTGGTGGATGTTGCCTGGGATTTGCAGTTGGACACCCCCAAAGCAGTGACTGTCCCCCACTGCCCCCGGGAGCAGCATTAATTGCTGTGGGGCTGGCTGCAATCGCAGCACAGCACTGAGCACCACTTTCAGCGCTGCCTCAGTTTACCCTCAGCCCTGAGCTGGGTTCATGTTGGCACAGGAGAACCCGACTGTGCTGTGATTTTGCACTCATGTGAGCTCAGCTCCACGCTGTCCCCTTTCAGGGCTGGCAGAGCCTGGAGCACCCTCACCCCATGTCCCTGGGCCAGGGTAAGCACTGGTCCCATGCACCTCCAGCACCGGGATCAATCCTGCCGGGTGCTGACCTGTCACATCCGGGAGCGCAGCCAGTGTGGGGTGCCAGCACCACCGGAGGTGTTAATTAGGCTGAGAATTGGGCACTGGTCCCACACCGGGGAACCCTCCCTCATCCCTGAACCCATCACAGGGACCGGTGAGAAAATGAGAGGTGGGGGGGGGGGAAAAAAAACAGAACACCGGTTTTCCGTACAAAATACACAACTCCATTACAATTATATACAAAACAAGGAACATATAAAACGCGTGGAATAGTCCTCTTGGCACCCGTATAGAAAAGTGTCCTGTACTGGAGCTGGGTGGCCGGCCCCATCGGCGTGTCCCCAGGTTCTGTCCTGGACATCCTGCGTCCTACTGGGGGGCTGTGGAGGCAGAGGGCAGAGGCAGGGCCCCATCAATCCTCCATCATTCCCTCTCCCTGGGGGAGTTCTGCCGTGATGCTGGTGATGCCGGCATGGAGGGGGATGGCCCTACCTTCCACCACCCTTTCAGGCTCTGTGTCTCCTGTTTCTTCCTCCACCTCCTCATAGAACTCATCCTCCTCATCTGCAAACGAGCACCAGATGTCAGCGAGGGACAGCTGCTGAAGGACCTTCATCGCCAGGTCCCAGAGGGGTTTTTGGGGTGGAACTACCTGGCTCGAAGTCCAGGGCACGAACAGCGTCAGCGAGGTGCTCAAGACTGACTGTGAAGGCGTCCATGTTCTCATAGCCCTGCTCAATCTTCTCCAGCCTGCCACCCTTGGAAGCCTCCACGATCCTGGGGGGAGCAGAGCCGTGGTCCTGCAGCCCTGAGCGTGGGGCTGGCAGAGCCATATGGCCCAGATCTGACAGGGGATGGGGATCCCCCAGGTTTCCCCAGTTCGGGCACTTACGTTTTAATGAGCTGCTTGGCGTTCTGTGGGAGCAAGAGGAAAGGTGAGGGTGGCAGAGCCACAGCACCCAGCACGTCCCTGTGCCACTGGGATGTGGCACAAGGGGTTCCCCATGGGAAGTGGGGGCTTTTGGGGTTGGGGTCTCACCATGAGGAAGGCGGCCCCACCAGTCTCCTCCATGGCCTGGATGGCCGTCTCCACCAGCCGGCTGGACTTCTCCAGCTGCTCCTTGTACTTGTGGATGAGGCCCTGCACAAAGCCCGTCTTGTCCTCCTGCTCTCGGGTGATGCGCCCCAGCAGCTCCGTCTTCTTCTCCTCCAGCACCGCTGCGAACGCATCAAAACGCGCACAGAGCTCCCGCTTGGCAGCCTCGCTGTTCTCCTGCGGGGACAAAGCCATGTCCTTCCAGCCCTCATGTGTCCCCTGCCCAGGAGCTGCCCCCCCCAGCACTTGGTTTCTGGGGGCACGTTTCCCTGTCCCTCACCTCAGTGCTGCGGCAGGAGTCCTCCAGCTGGGAGATGATGGTCTGGATGCGGTCGTTCCCCGCCACCAGCATGGAGATGCAGTTATTCAGCTCGCTCTGGGCAGGGACAGATGGACAGAAGCAGCTTTAACCCCTGTGGGGCAGGGATGGGTCCCGCCAGGATATCACGGTCCTTCCCCCATCCCACAGGCTGGGAGGGGGGGCAATGCACTAAATTTAGGGCTGTCTCCTGGTCAAAGTCAGCCTGCTGCCTATTAATACCCCATGAGGCATCCCAATGCTATTTACAGCCACCCTAGCTCAGCACATCGCCCAGGTCTGGCTATGCCCCACCGTGGCCCCACATCCCCCCCATGGCACCTTCTGGCCCTGGAAGATGCTCTGCAGAGGGGCCACTTCGCAGTCCTTGTGAGCACCGAAGACCTTGCACATGGAGCAGGTGGGGACCTCGCAGGTGACGCAGTAGATGTTGATCCGCTCGTCCTCATGCTCCTTGCACATGGGGTGCTCCCCCTTCTTGAGCGGCCTGCTGGAGAGAGCAGCCCGGCCACCATGACACCACCAGCATGACGACATCCCCACCATATTGATGTCCCCACCATATTGATGACATCCCCCCCATATTGATGTCCCCATTGCGGTGATGTTCCCACCATGGTGACATCTCCACGGCAGTGACACCTCCACCAATGCAGAACTACTGCCCCACAGCCGGATCCTGGCCCCCGTCCCTTGCACGCCCAGTAAGCCCAGTTTGCAGCAGTGTGTCATCAGCCATGGCAGCAGTTGGGGCCACGCTCCAGGGATGCTGCACAAGCTCCTAATTTTAGCCGGGTGCTGCTGGCATTTATTATTATCATCCAACGCGTGACCCGGGCAGGGGCTCCAGGGAACTCAGGGGGGTGACAGCCATTGAGTCACCACTGGGGGGTTCGCCAGCTCCCCCCCGGGGGCTGCAGCCACCTGCCACGTGCCTTCCATCCCTGTCCCCATGGTGCTGGAACAATATTTACAGTGAGGCAGGAGAACGGGGAGGCAAACCCATACGTCTGGGTCCTTTAAAAAACATCACCCCCCTGTCTGTCCCCCTCCCATAGTGCACCTCTGCCACCGAGCAATGCCGTCAGACCCCCCAGGCTGTCCCCTGTCCCTTATCACTCCCTGCTGTCACAGGCAGAGCCTGGATTTGTCGGTCACACTCCTTATCTCCAACCTAAAGCCAAAGCTGCAGGGTGCTGAGGTGGGGGTAGGACTCGTTCTTCTGCCACCCCCCAGGGCCCTGCTGTCCCCAGGGAGCAACCACAGACCAGAGTGGCATGGGCTGGGCGGGAGGTTTGGGCTGGCAGATGGAGATTTGGGTTAGGGGTGAAGATTTGAGTTGGGAATGGAGAACTCGATTGTGAGGTGGAGATTCAGGTCAGGGACAGGTCGGGGGGGGCACCAAGCCAGCCCCCCAGTTTCTTGCCCAAGACAAAATGACATGGCCGTCCCCGCGTTCCCGTGGGACCAACCTGGAGAACTCCTGCTTGTAGATGTCGATGATGTTCTCCACCAGCAGGTTCCTCTGCAGCCCATAGACACCGTGGCGGTCCAGCAGGACCTCGTGGCGGCACGTAGGGCACCGGAACCGGCCCCCCGAGATGATGCTGCTGCCCCGGCTCTGCCAGTATGGGTTGGCGGCCTGGAGAGGGACAGCGACATCGGGGTGTCCCCAGGTGCCCCCGCAGAGCATCCCCAGAGCAGGGCAACATCCTGGGGGGTCCTCGTCTCACCTGGAAGATGTCGTTGGCACACTTGCGGCAGAGGTTGTGCTGGCAGGGCAGGATCACCACAGGCTTGCTGAACATCTCCAGGCAGATGGGGCACAGCAGCTGCTTCTCCAGGCTCTCCATGGGGCTGCCATCGCGCAGGATGCTGGGCTGGAAATCCATCGGCACGGCACTACTGCTCCTCCTCAGAGCAACCCCAGTTCTGCGGCCGGAGCCCCTCGCGCAGCTTTTATCCATCGCCCGGCGGTCACGTGGAGCCGGCTCGGCTGTCCCAAGGCATCACCTGTCACATGGTGGTGACAATCGAGGCGCGCGGCCGCAGTAAACAAGCTGGGGACATGCTGTCCGTATGGCCCCGCTGGGGGACACCGGGGGACCTGGGGGGGGTCGGGGCTGTCTGGAATTGAGATGAGGAAGTGCCAGGCTGGGGGGTTGCGTGGAGCATTTCCCTTTGCACCTCCAAAATACAACCACTACTGGGGTGCAGAGCACCTGCGGGGCAGCTGACAGATTTTTAGCTGAACTGCAGCACCCGGGGGATGCAGCACATGTGCTTGGTGCAGGCACCCTCCCCTCCTCACACTTCTCTGCACCCCAAAAATCCATGTAGCAGCCTGCAAGGAGGTCCCCAAGGACAGCAGCACCACGCTGCACAGCTCGCCTGCCCGGCCGTGCCCTGCGCTGTTTGCAAAACCTGACCCAGAAACATCAGCAGGAAAACATGAGCGTGTCCCCTCCAGACTGCCCCTGCTGGGAGCGGCCCCGATCACTGCCCAGCTGTCAGCTGGCACGCCGGTAAACAGGGTGTTCTTCCAAATCACAGCACCGGTGCACAGGGAGACCTGTCAATACTGGCAGCTGCAGAGGAGAAGATAATCATAACACCTCTGCTGTGGGTCACGGGACGAGGTGGGGCGAGGTGGCTGCTCTGTTCCCCATAGAGCCCATGGGCAGGAAGTGCTGCAAGTGCCCAAAGTGCTGAGATGCTGGGGTACGTGGGTGCTGGGTGCACAGAGTCATGGGCACACAGAGGCACAGGCGCAAAGATGCAGAGGTACATGGGAACAGGGGTGCACAGGTACCTGTATAGAGGGGTGCAGGAGTGCACAGGTAAGCAAGTACACATGTACATGGACGCATGAGTATGCAGGTACAGGGGTACATGAGTATGGGGCTACATGTGTACTTGGGTGCATGGGCAGATAGGCTGCAAGGGTACACAGATGCACGGGTACAGGGGGCACATGAGTACACAGATACGCGGGTGCACAGGTGCACGGGTACACTTGTGCACAGGGACACGGGCCAGTGGGTGCATGCTGCAGGGGCTCTGACTTTGCCACAGACGCACCCCCCCGGGGAGGGGCAGCCCGCGGCTGTTTCGGGCGCTCCTTCCAGGAAGGCTCTCACATGTCAACCAAGTGACCGCGCTGAGGCCGGCCAAGCACATCTTGCAAAATTGTCCCCGTTTTGGCACTGGGAGCCCTTCCAGGGCGGTTTGTACACTGAGGGCACGCGGGGGGGGGGGGGGGGGGGGAGGTGAAGGGGGTGGCCACCGGATGCGCACCTGTCCCAGCGCTGGCCTTGCCCGGGGTGGCACAGCTGAACTCATCGCTGCTGGACTCGGTTAAGGGGATTCCCACGAGAGGACGGGCTGTAACGCCCCAATCGGCTTCCCAGCCCCGGCGGGCCCTCCTCAGCCCCCAGCTGGGCAGCCCGGGCACGGCTGCCAACAAACCGGGGCACTGAGCACAGCGCTGCACCCACACGGCCCCGCCTGCTCCCTGCTGGCATTGAGGACAGCGGAGGAGCCCCGAGATACTGGCACTGAATGGACAGGTGAATAAATGGATAAGTGAATAGATGGGTAAATAAAGGGACAGGTAAACACGTAAATGAATAAAGAGGTGAGAACGGGTAAATAAACGCAGGTAAATAAATAAGAGGGCTGTCGTTGCAAAGCTGCGCCACCGACACAGCCAAAGTGCAGCCAGAGGAGCGAGGGACTCTGCTCATTTGCTATCCCACGTCAAGCAATGAAGACACAGATAAATACAGAAACAGCTATTTAGCTAAACAAATACATACGTAAACGAGGAGAGTCCTTGCAAAACTGCATGGCCAACACACGCAGCGCTGTTTGCGGGTGCATGTAAGCAAGCAAGCAAGCAAGCAAGCAAACGGACGGCACAACGAACACAGCTCCTACTGCAGCTGCGCGCGCCGCGGCGCCCGAGCGCTGTGCGCATGCTCACCGCTCCAGCTTCTCCCCGCCCCCCCCCGCGGCCAATCAGGAGGCGGCGCGGCGGAAGGGGGCGTGGCCGCGGGGTCGGTCCCTATGATGGCGGCCGGGCGGCGGCGGCGCGGCGTTCGTGCTGAGGTAACGCGGGGCCGTGGCGGGCGCTGCGCGGTTCCTCCGCGCGTCACAGAGCGGCCGAGCGCTGAGGGGGCGGGCGGGGGGAGAGCGCCGCCGCGGGAGCGCCGAGAAGGGCCCGGCTGCCGCCTCGGGGCCGAGCGAGGCCTCGTTTTGTGAGCTTGGAGTGTGTGCGCGCGGTGCTCTCGCACTGACGATGCCTGTCTTTCTCTCTCTTTCTCTCTCTATTTTTTTTCTCAAACAAATAGTTCCTACCGCACTGGAAGCACTTGCAGGCTCCCCACTAAGCGCTCTGATGCGATCCTCGCTGCTCGCGCGCTGACAGAGCGTTCCCCTCATCGCGGCCCAGCTCGCCGGTTCTTTCCGTTCTCCTGCTCTGACTGCGGCTTTCCCGTTGCTTTGCGCCTCGCGCTGTCGGCCCGCTGGCTCCGGGCGATGGGCGATCGCTTTCCCTGCCTCGGCCTGCTCGTGTGACGGAGCTGCCGCTGTGCTGGGGTCCCACGGGGCTGTTCCTCGCCCGCTGGCGGTGTCTGGGGCCTCTCCTCCTCCTCCTCCCCCCGAGCTGTGTGCTTGTTTTCCTCGTAGCGCAGCGCTCCGGTCCTTCTCCCGATGAGCAGAGCTGGGAGTCAGTCAGGTGCTGGTGCTGCAGCCAGTTTCCCTTTTTAGCTTTTTTTTTTTTTTTTTTTTTTGGTGACGATCAAGTCCGTCTCTAGAAGGTAGTTGGAAAGGCTTAGTGATGGTAAAAGATCAGTGAAACTTCCTCCTTCGTCGTAGTGCCAGAAGAAAAAGTCATTACTAAACTATAACACAAATCTTGACCTATGCAGTCATCTCACTAAAAGTCAGCTCTGTTTCAGTCTGTTACTCCTCAGCCGCAGGTTTCAGCTAGGACCACTTTGATATCCCGGGCGTGGATGGAGAGCATGATACAGTCCTGTTATTTGCATAGAAATTCCCAAAAGACACAGAGAGAAAGGAGCAGAAGGATATGGGATAGTCCTGCCTCAGCGCAGTGCAATTCTAGGTTTGAATTGTTGCCTTCTTGAACGCTGAGCCGTGTTTGAAATCTTATAGTCCCACCCAAGTGATGGACTGTTGCTTTTAGCCAGCCCTTACCATCAGCTGTAAGCTCCCGGAGTAACTTCTGAAATATTCCAGCACTTGAGCATTCAGTGCAGCGCTCAGAGGTACCGCCCTGCTCGCTGCAGGGTATTGGTGCACCTCGTATTGCCAGGCCAGGCCATATGGGGGAAAATGCAGCGCAGTTCTTGTTCATAAGTTATAGTTCTGTGGGTTTTTCCCCCTTCCCCAGAACCTTTGATCTTGAAGATGGTGAGTAGCCAGCCTAAGTACGATCTAATACGGGAGGTTGGTCGTGGCAGTTATGGTGTGGTGTACGAAGCAGTCGTCAGGAAGACCTCTGCACGGGTCGCAGTGAAAAAGATTCGGTGCCATGCTCCAGAGAACGTGGAACTAGCTCTGCGTGAGTTCTGGGCACTTAGCAGTATCAAGAGCCAGCATCCCAACGTCATTCACCTGGAGGAGTGCATCTTGCAGAAAGATGGCATGGTGCAGAAGATGTCACATGGCTCCAGTTCCTCCCTTTATTTACAGGTACATGAAGCTGAGGTAATGGGGTGGAAGTACTTATGTGGATGTGCAGCTGGGAGGGAAGGAGGTGGGTAGCTGTTTGGTTTTGTTTTTTTTTGAGGTATGCTTAGTTAGGAGAGGGTATCATTTACTTTATTTTATGTTTTTAAAAGAGCGTATCTATTGAACAATCACCTGCGTCTTTTAATTTGAAGCCATGCCACTCTGAAAGGCTCCAGGACTTGCTTTGCTAAGTTGAGGAAAACCCACAAATAAGGCACGAGGGAGGTGCAGGCTCTTAGGAGTCCTGCTGCAGGGCTAGTGAGCAGCACTAATGTCTTGAGGCAGAGCTCTGAAGAATTGTTTAATCTCAGCTGTCTTTGGAAGGGGCTGTCTTGATATGGTAAGCCAATGCTTAATTCTCCCAGAAATTATAAGCAATTAAGAGAGTTCATTGAGCTGGTTTAGTTTCTTTTTTGGGTAAATAACTTCAAAGAGAAGTAAATATATGGTATGCAGAGGAATAGAGGAGTAAATACTGCTTTCCCTTGTGAGGCTGTTGAAAATTGAGTTGCCTTGAAGTTGGAAGGCAAGTATTTCTGAGCAATATGTAACTGTGGAAGGACCTGAAAGCTCATGTGAGCTTGCTTGGAGTTTGTCCCAATTCTAATTCATCCCCTGGCAGAAATTTGTCTCTCCGATGTTGAAAAGTCAACGGCCTGCTAAACATTTGCTGTTATACCTCATCAGCTCTTATCATTTCAGTTTTTATTGTTGTCATTCTTGCATGGCTGACATTGAACCTTTTGTTAGTGAGCACTCATTTGCCAACACTTCCCAGCTGTCCTGATCCCGTTGTGCTGGGTGCTGTTCGAGCCTGAGAAAGGATTCTTGCCTTTGTCAACTTGCTGTAGCTCAGTCATTGTTACTGGCACGCTGCCATGAAGGGATTAGGGTAAAATAAAACTGGTCAGCTCATAGGGTCAAAAAGTAGTACCTTATCTTTCTTGTCATTAGTGGAGCTGTAAGATACTGCGTCAGACTTAGGAGAAAAAAGAGGGGTGCGAGGGAGGCTGCAGGGTGGGACTGCGAGTGAGGAAGAGTTTCCAGGTCACTGCAGCACCGGGTTTTGCTGATGGGCTGCGAGCAGTGCAGCGCGCAGACCTTGCCCGTGTTTGGGACACAAGTGCTGCAAGTTGTTTTCCTCCTCCAAAGAGCAGAGAAGAGCAAAGGGCAGAGCTGAGCGCTGGGGTCACTTCATGACAGCATGTGCTGAAAGAGGGAAACCCAGATCTCCCTTGGCCTGCCCTCTCTTCTGCCCACTCCAGGTGATATTACATTACCAAGCTGAACTGGTACAGTGTGAGGAGGCCTGGGCAGAGCTGTTGGTGTCTCCTGCAGTGCTTCAGGGCAGGTGCTGTAGCTGCTGTCAGCTGAGCCAGGCTCATGTCACGAGCTCTGAGCTGGCGAGGCTTCCTTGTGCTGCAGCCCCTGATCTGGAGGTGAATTCTGTCGTCTTGCTGCTCTGGACTGAGACCCCGAGTACAGCTCCAGTGAGGCCAAGTGGAGGGAGGAGCTGCATGTTGGAGTGGCTCTTTCCTTGCTGCAGTTCCCTATCTCACTGTTATTGACTGTAAACCATTTTTTAAAATACGCAGTTTAAGTTCTAACACGAAATTGCTCTTAAGTTGGTCTGGTCTGAGTACTAACTGTGCTCATAATTAAACGTAGTGATAATTTGCTACTAATTTTGCTCTTAGGTGGGGAAAAGAAACACTTTTTACGAAGTATTTTACAACGTCTGTCTAGATATTAATAGCTATATTAACTTTTGAAGGCTGCATCTGCTTTAGTAAACACTGGTTTACTGCTAATGGAAGTAATAGCAAGTCTTACCTTCCAGAGTATGCAAAGAGCCACCTCAGAGGAGCTGAAAAGACAAATCTGTAGTTGTGTGAGCAGAGTGAGCAAGAAGAATTGCTGGTTTATGTTGCACGTTGCATGAAGTGGCCATTAGAACTAGGTGCTGGAGTCATTCCCTGCTCATGTTCTAGAAAACAGCTAGTGTGTTGTGGTGAGAAAGGTGTTGCTTGCAGCAGCTGTTGAGCTGTGCCTGTGGATTAGCATTCTCCTGAGCTAAGAGATCCTGTGTTAACACTTGCTAGAGTGCATTCACGTGTAAGGGATGGAGAGCAGGCTCTAAAAACGAGTGGTGAGGCTGCCTCATTGGCAGAGGACAAACAGCCCCGCAGTGCTGTGCAGGGGCTCCTGGCTGAGGCTGTGTTTGTACTTGGAGTTAGCAAAATGGGTGGGACGCTGTCCAGCTGAAACAGATGGGAGTGCAACGACTGCTTGATATCCTTCAGAAAGCTGTTATCTGGGGCTGGCTCTGGCTTCTGGGTAGGAGCGTGAGTTTGATATGCTTCACACACACAAAAATAACAAGGCTGGCAAATACATTGTGATTTTTTTTTTTAAATCATAAGTTTTACATAAACTTTTGTTTTCACCAGTTGCAGTGTCTTGCTCTCTGGGTTGTTGAGAGGAAGATCCAGAATTTGTGCATTTTTTTCCATCATATCTTTATATTCTTGTGGTCATCAGGTAGTTATGACACTTCTTTTCCTTATTGCAGCTTGTAGAGACCTCATTAAAAGGAGAAATAGTCTTTGACCCCAGAAGCGCTTATTACCTTTGGTTTGTAATGGATTTCTGTGATGGAGGAGATATGAATGAGTATCTGTTATCTCGAAAACCTAACCGCAAGACCAACACCAGTTTCATGCTTCAGCTCAGCAGTGCACTGGCTTTCCTGCACAAAAATCAGATTATTCATCGTGATCTCAAACCTGACAATATTCTGATATCGCAGAGCAGGATGGATGCCAGTGACTTGGAGCCCACGCTGAAAGTAGCTGACTTTGGGCTGAGTAAGGTATGTTCAGCTTCAGGACAGAATCCTGAGGAACCAGTCAACGTAAATAAGTGTTTTCTATCGACTGCGTGTGGGACTGACTTCTATATGGCCCCTGAAGTCTGGGAAGGACACTACACTGCCAAAGCAGACATTTTTGCTCTGGGGATCATAATCTGGGCAATGCTAGAAAGAATCACATTCATAGACACAGAGACAAAGAAAGAACTTCTGGGTAGTTACGTCAAGCAGGGGACAGCAATCGTGCCCGTTGGAGAGGCACTGCTAGAAAACCCTAAGATGGAACTGCTCATCCCCGTAAAGAAAAAATCCATGAATGCGCGGATGAAACAGTTGATTAAGGAAATGCTGGCTGCCAACCCGCAGGACCGTCCTGATGCTTTTGAACTAGAGCTGCGATTAGTCAACATAGCTTTTAAAGACAGCAGCTGGGACACGTGACCTGCGGAGCTGGTCGTCTCTTGGAAGAGCTGCTCCTAGCCCAGCTGATGGTGCAACTTAATGGCAGTAAAGAAACGAGCCTGACCTCAGACCTGCAGGGTGTAGTTTCTGCTGATGGAATTTTGTTTGAGTTCCATAAATTATACGAATGTGAGTTGGCAGTCGTGTTAGCGATGCGTTGTGTTTGTTACCAGGATGTTATGTGTTAAGTCTTAAGATGTGACAATATTCATTTGTGTACGTTGGCAGTGGGACATCCTAAGGGCTGAGACTTGATTTCCAGCCGTATCTCAGAGTATTTAATACATTCCAGTTTCCTATATCAGTATTAGGAACTCTCCTGGAAGAAGAGATTTGCATGCTGGTAGTGCAAATCTTCAGGTTTGCAAAGTAATTGTGTATATATTTATGCATATGAGTGACTGAGAGCGTATGCCTGCAAGTGTGTTGCATTCCATGGGGAAATGACACTTTTCCTAAATTATTTGCTGTGGGTCTGAATGTTTGGGATCTGCTAGAAAACTGGGTGAAGAAGATGGATGAGAATCATTCCTTCTCCGGTCCGGAATAACTATTATTTATTTTTATCTAATGTTAAAGGTAGGGTCCGAGACTTGACTTTGTAAACAAAAAATACAATGCAAGTGTGTCAGCAGCTCTCAGAGTGCTGAGGTGGCCACAGCCCCAGGAGCTCGGCACTGATGGAGTCCAATGACGAGTGTCCGCAGCTGGGTGCTAACATGATGCCGAGGTCATTAATCATTCAATTTTGCTTTCTCCTACTAATCAAATACTTTATTAATCCACTAATCTACAGTTTCACAACATGCTCACTGCTCTTTTATCTACAGTCCAGCAGCAGATTGAGTACTTTGAATAGGAGAGTACTGTGGGCTTCTGTCATGAGAGTGTGAACGCCCAGTGAGGGGATGCAGCAGCACGAAGCACTGCTTTTAAGAGCGCTCAGAGTAATGGTTCCAGCACAGTTGGATTTAATGTTACTGGCCGTGGGCTCTTCCTTTCTGGTGCTGTCACCTGGGAGCAATGAGGAGAAAAGGGGGGTGACTGTCTCATTGAACGCACACGTTCTCTTAGGAATCAGCGAAAGGCATCTCAAATTTGTCTAGCAGCCTTGGCCTGTCTTTGGATTTGTTTTCCTCCTTTTTTTTTAATATTTAAAGCCGTGGCTGGTAGGATGAAAGCATTGAAGCTGTTGAAAGGCTGCTTATCCCCATCTACTGCTCCACAGAAACTTCCATGTGCTGAGAGAGGTTCCGCTTACACTACCTGACACTGCAGGCCAGACAGAAGCTGCTTTGTACTGCTGTAATACCTTTTTTTTACGTGCAGGAGAATGACCTTTCTCATCAGTTTGATCTTTTGAAAATGTAATCTTTAAAAAAAAAAAAAAAAAAGCCTTTGCAGCATTTGCTTCTTGTATGTTCCTTCCTAACGCTGTGGGAGGAGTCTGGTTGGTCAGTGTCAGTTCTGCCCAGAGTGTGAATAAGCAGCGCAGACAAAATAACTTCTTGTTCATCAAGAAGGAAAGGATTCAAATTCTACCAGAAATCTGTGGGTGTACAGACTGCAGCAGCAGTTCTGAGCTGTAGCTCTGAGCTGGTGCAGTGCTGGTGGCAGCAGAGCCGGGGTCCTTAGCTTTTAATTCTTGTCACTTTACATCCCTTTGTGTAAGGCAGCTCGCCTAAGCAGAGATGCTCAGACGAGCGTACTTTGCTGCCTTGAAACAAAGCAATGTTTAGTGCTTGGAAGACGTCACAGAAGAGGCTCTCAGGTGATCCACCACCTGAGTGCAGCAGAGCAGCTCTGGGAGCATCGGTTGGCGGGGATGGAGGTGAGTGACGGAGGGGGTGGGTCTGCGCGAATGTCCCCGTGTGCTGCTGTCCCTGCAGGGAGCTCAGGCTGCAAGGCAGGACTTGGAACCTGTCTGTGGTACTGGATGACAAGGAGAGATGCACCTCTCGGGCTCTGCAAGTGGAGATCTGCTCATTCTCATATTTTAACTGGGTTCACTAAAAGTGAAGACTCAGCTTGTTACTGACAGGAGGAGAACAAACCTCTTGCTGTCTGCACCAGCACTTTCACAGTACTTGCATCCCAGCACTCATCACCCAATGAGGATTATATGAAGTTTTAAGAGTATATATCATCTTCCATGTTAAACTGGAGAGGTTTTGGAAGTACTTCTTCCTCTCACCCGCCCACCCAAAAGACAGAATCGACTGTGTTAATTTTGCAGCATTAAACTACTACAGAACGATAGCACTTACCTTTAAGGTGCTCTGCAAGTCCTCTGATTCTCCTCAAGCACTTCAAAGGTTGAACGCTGAGCGTGCTGCCGAGCTGCGCCGCAGGGTTGGGTGATAATGAATGGCACAGAAAAAACGTTCTTTGGCTCCCACAGAGTTTGTTTGCACTGATTGCCACTTTAAAGGGTGGGGGTACCTGAAATCCCTCTATGGTGCTTAGCATTGCTGGTGGGTGACACTGAGCGTGTCCTTGGTTCACATGGAGTGGTAGTCCTTGAGGTGTGTGCTCTGTTTGTTGTCGAGGTCTTTGTTTTAAAGCCTTATGATAAATGAAACTTGTAGCAGCTACAGAATTGTTCACCAGCACGACACAAAGTCAAGATACTCTTCAGCGCTCATAAAAGGTTTTTCAAATCTTTCTTTAAAAATTGTAAAATATATTTTATGCAGGGTTTATAATGGAGAGATTGTGTAACTTATTAAGTTCATGCTTTTTTTTTTTTTTTTAATAAAATCTGAATTTCAATGAAGCTTTTGAACTCTGCTGAGAAGTGCTTTCCTTTCCTTTCAGTTGGCACAGCCATCTCGCCCTCAGCCAAGCTCAGGACGGTTTATTTGCTTTGCTAGAATAGCAGTAAGCTGTAGCAGTTCATCACGGTCACACTGTAAGTGATTTCAGGCTCGTAAAAGGTGCTGGGTTGGCTGACAGAGGCAGTGCAGAGCTTTCACTGGTGTGTGATGTACTGCTGGAGGTCCTGACAGAGCAAGGCTGTGCTGGATATGAAAGCAGCTGGCTTTTGGAGCTGTGGCCTCGTGGATCCATTCGCTCCTGCTGAGCCTCTTAAGAATCAAAGCACTGCTCCTCTGGGCGTGCTGCTTCATTTTCAAAGACGGGATTAAAGGCACAGCAGTATTCTTACATCCTGTATGGGCTGGGAGCTGTTGCTACAAGTGGAGCGAGTACCACCCTGGACTCTATGGAAAACTCTGGCAGGCTCTGTCTGCTGTTACTGGTCTTACTGGATTTTTGGGGCTGTGAACCAGATGCTGCCGCTTTCCAGGGCGCTGATGCTCCTCCCTCTGCAGCCAGCCTTCCCTTGCAGGGAGTCTCCCTCTGAGTGCTGGAATAGGAAGATTTCACCCAGAAGCCTCTGTTTGTTGCTAGTGGGTGAGCCCTGCTGCCCCCTCCTCTAGCAAATGGTGATCCTCCATGCAGAGGGCTGAGGGCAGCTTGGTGAGCATCCTCCTGCACGTTTCCCTCTGGTGTCTGTGGGCTGAATGCTGTTTGGTCTAACCTGGCTTCTTTGGAGTTGCTGGGCTGCCGGTGTGCTCCTGGGGCTGAACCAGATGTAAATGGTGCCCTGGAGGTTGAGGAGGTGATGGTGACCTGCTGGTTTCACATGCCCTGGGAAACCTTAGAAATAAAGGCGAGGAAACGCTATTACTTATACATGGCACAAGAGTCTAAAGTCACTTGCATGTTTTAATTAAGAGTGCTCCAGAGCAAAGGGTTGTTGTGCAGGCTGGAAGTGGGAATAGCCCGAACTGGGAACGCTATTAATTACCTTGTTGCTCTATTTGTTATCCCACCAGCAAGCACAGACCCAGCTATTTCTTGGGTGCCAGTGCACTTGCATAGTTTGCTGCTTCCTGCACATCCTGGTTCTGCAAATGGGAAGATCCCCACCTGGCTGGGAGCTGTGAGGTTAGATCTGTATGTCAGTGCAGTCATTGCAAAAGACAAAGGGATCAAAATTGTGATTTTTTCTCCATTAAAGGATAAGCACTTAGTTGAAGGAGAAAGTTGCCTCTGTGATCAGTTGTAAGAGCAGTGGTTTTGAATACAGATAAGAGCTAAATTCTTCATAAAATGAAGAAAACAAAACCCACACACTTGGAATATACCTAGTACATAGAAAAATAACATGAAGAAATGCCCCATGACAGGTAGGAGGTGTGAGTAAGGCTGCATCCCAGCTCTAATAACCCAACCTATGCTTTATTTTCCTGGTCCTGCAGAGCACAGAGCCCACAGGTTCTGTCCTGTCTCCTCAGGCCAGGCTTGGCTGTGGATCCCTGCTCTGTTGTGCTGAGGTTGCAAACTCCCCTTGTTTGTATTTTTTGCTTTGTGTTCTTTTAAACAGAGCTTTCCCCAGAGCCATCCAATCGCAGCTGCTGCTCGAACTGCAGCGTGATGGCAGGTGTTGCTCTGTGGTTGGGATTAGGTCCTGCCCCTTGGAAGGATGCCCGCATTTCAAAATTACTTCTTTTTTTTTTCTCTCTTGCACAGTGTCTTGCTGTGCAGACATGCTCAGGTGCACTTTGGACTGTGGGCAGCACAAATATGACTTTTGCATTACTCTCTGCCTTGCTGTACCCACGTCCTGTGAATCCTTTGTGGTGTCACTGTGCTTTCAGTCCTTACTGGGGCCTGTGCTGTAAATCCAAGCAGCAGCGTCCCAGGGAGAGGTCGTTAAAGGATTTAACTGTAGTTAGCAGGGCAGCTTGGGCAGCGCTGAGTTTCGTTTCCTTTTTGGTCAGGGTCTGAGGAGCAGTCTATGCAAAGCACTGGCTATTCTTACACACCGTTAGGAAAGAGGGACTCATCAAATGTCACAAACTGTCCGGACTGCCTGCCCTGCATATGGGGAGGGGCGGGAGGTGGAAGTACTGGAACAAGCTGCTGCTTCTCTCTGATCACTGGGTCTGTCGGTATTTGGGGCAGTCTGAGATGCTTTGCCTCTATCAGCAGAGCAGGGAAGCATGGAGAAGCTGAGTGACGCAAAAGATCAGCCAGCAGTCCACTGTGCCACTGCAAGAGGAGCCATGGCCCAGGTGATACTCTCCTTTAAGTCACTTGGTTCCCAGATGAGTTTCCAGGTTATCTGGGTGCCTGAAGCACAGAGCAGTTGCATAAGGGCTGCGGTTGGCGGGGAGCAGCTGGTGCTGCCCAGGGATGCATGGTGCCTGACCCATGGGCTGAGCTGGCAGGTGGCAAACAGGAGCTGCAGGTGGCGAGTCGGAGCTGTGTCTGCCATGGGACTAGGCGAGGAGGAGGAGGAGGAGGAAGGCTGCCTCCCTGCAGAGCCTCCCATACAGAGCTTGCACCTCTCGAGCGCTTTAGCCAGGTAAAGTATGCTGGGGTGGGGTGCTGGAGGGTATGGCTGACTTGTTTTGCATTTTTTAAAGTTGACAGAGGGAGAACCGGTGTTAGAATTGCAAGTGGTGCTCTGAGGCCTCTGTAGCCTGTGGGGTTTGAAATGAAACCATGCAACATAAAAATGTTTGTGGGTCCGTTGTAGCGAGGGATACGTTCATCACAGACACACCCTGGGGAGACTCTCCATCACAGCAGCTCCTCCCACCTCTCCCAACAGCTTTTTTTACTTCCCAGACACAGTCAGGCTCAAGAAGTCAGCTAGGCCGACCACCTCCTGCAGTATTCCAAAGGTCCGTCTGTGTGAAGCTCAGGGTCTTTCCTCTGTGCCCAACTGCTCTCCAGTTTCTGCTTGCAGGAGCTTGTGGATGGCTGCCTTAGATTAGGTGCTGGTTTCAGATTTATTGATGCCCACTTGAGCCCTTGATATTTTTAAGCTGGTGTAGCAGGCCTTCCACTCCTGCTTGCTCCCCAGTGAAAGCTGGTGCATCTCAGGCCCTTGGCGTGCAGCCGTACTGCCCCGAGCCAGCCAGCTCGCTTCAGCTGCTCTCCTGTCCCTGGCATTTACATGGCCTCAGACCAGAAAAGGCTTTTGTGGGTCGTGAAAGTAAGCCGACAAGTAGCAACAGATGGTAACGTTATCAGTTTTACAGTCATGTCTGCACCTGGTCACTGCAGTGTTAGTGATTTTCAAAGGAGAAATGCATCTGGAAAGGTGACTGAGGGGCATGTTCATTCCTGACCGCTCTCCCACCGTCAGACCGACCTCCTCAAAAGTGAAAATCATTCAGATCCACTTATTTACCACTTAAATGCAGTAGTCCACAGATTGGGCTTCTGCTTTTCCTTATATCCTGGTGCATGGTGGGCTGCTGGGGCACATGGAGCCTTTCCTGGGAAGCCGAGGGGTCAGGCCCTGCTCCCAGGAGTCTCTCTGGCCCACAGTTTTGCTTGGGGCATGCAGGGGCAATAGGTCAGTGTCCTAATGACTATACAAAGAGCCCTTCTCTTCTCGGGAGCGGGCTGTGAGCTGTGCTAGCTGTGCCGAATTCCCCCTCTGGAAATCAGCCCATCCTCCCTGTGGCATCAATTGGCCACGGACAGCCTCAGCCTCCTCTTGGGGGACCTCCTGCTGCTGTTCTGGGATGGATCAGAGCCATGCATGGGCCCTGTTGATCTCAGCACTCTTCTGCTTTTCCTCCTGAAGCATGTGATGCCCTTAATGAGGTGGAGCATGCAATTATCTGTTGCCAGGAGAGAGGAGGGAGGTCGTGCTGGGAGTGGAGCTGTTTAATCAGAGCTGGATGTGCTCTGAAAAGTCACTCTGGGGGAGGAGCAGTGCTCTCTGGTGTTTGACCTTTGAGGACTTCCTCAAATTCTTCTCTCCCACCATGAGGGCTTGAAGCACCCCACGAGCAGCTCCAAACACGAGGCCCTCATGTAATCGCAGTCAGCATTGGGGGTGTAAGAAAATCAGCCTTAATTAAATAACGAGACTTGGAGTATCTGTATGATACTGGTGCATTTGTAAGAGGCTGATGGATGGGGTAAACCACTTAAGTTGAAGTGACAAAGCCCCATAGCCTCACTCAGGGAAGCAGGAGCTGCCCGGCATCCCAGTGCCAGGAAGGGCCCCTCAAACCATCCCCTTTTGTATTCCCAAAGGAATTCGGGTTGTTGGGATTTTAACAAGTCAGCAGTTGGCATGTGCTGTATGTGCCCCCTCCAGGGCAGCCTGTCTGTCTGTGTCTGTCTGTCTGTCCATTCCTCTCCCAGCGCAGGGGAAGTGGCAGGCGCCTGCTGGAAGTGCCTCACAGGAACACCCGCATCCGCCAGAGAAAGGAGAACCAAAGGCTGCTCTTACTCACGGGTGTCCTTACCGGAACGGCGGCTGGATTCCAGCTCACAAAATAAACGTGTTTTGAGAAACAGTGATTGCTGTTGCCTGGCATTAACAATAGGGTCCGCTCCTCCCCCAGGTGGCAATGTGTGCTCTGTGTGGGAGGGCAGCAGATCCCAGCCCAGCCCTGGCACAGGTTTCTCAGCCCCTTTCCCCTGTCCTTTTCCTCATCTTCCTCTGGAGCATTGTGTTTGCTCTGCTTTGGCTGCATCCTGCATGGGGAGCACAGTGGGGTCCTCGTCCTCGGGTCAGTCCTTCCTTGCTTTCCGTGGGGTTTGAACTGTGCCAGCGGAGCCTGGACAGGCCCTGGTGCACAGGATGCTGCTGTGGCCTCAGCTCCAGCCCTTGTGTCCCCAGCACTGGGGTATGGCCCTGGCACCAGTGCCTGCACACAGGGCTATGCTGGATGCTGGTGGAAGGAGCTTCCATGGGGATGGCCAGGGCTTGGTGCTGCCTCCTTTCTCTTTCAGAAACAGAACCTACAATTCCCACACCGAATGTCACATCTTTATCCCCACTAGAACCTGCTGGTTCCGTGCAGGTAGCAGTAAGGTAGCTGCAGCCTAGGCTGTGCCCCACTCCCATTCTGTAGGGAGGGATGTGGGGAGCTGAGGGCTCTCTTGGGCTCTGCAGTGGCAACTCCAGGGAGCTGAGGTCTGCCCACATTCTGGGGCCCTGGGAGTGGAGGTCGTCTGGGGCCGGAAAGGACACTCAGCTCTCCGGGAAGGGGAGAGGGCAGAGGTAAAAATAACCCCTGGGCTGGCTCTGGTCCCTGTGGCTTCCTGCAATTTACAGCCCTTCCCTGGGGAAGGGGAGGCAGGAACCTGCCTGGATCCGATCTCACTTTGACCCTTTCACCACTGACAGAAGGTACTAGGAGGACCTTGCTTTGCTCCATTCCTGTGGGCTCGGGCAGGACCCTGGGGAAGAGGATTGCAGTGCCAGGTACTCACTGCCCTGTTCCTGATGCACCCAGTGTGTGTGGGGTCGGACACAGCAGGCTCCACTGTGGGGAGGCAGACGCTGCTGCTATGGCCTCAAGGGTCAGAGGGATGGAGGGGAGCCTGTCCCAGAGCCACAATCCCACCTGCAATCCCATACAAAGAGCTGGGAGATGGAGCCTGTGGCTGTGGAAGGAGAAGGGTTAATGCTGGCAGTGGAGGAGTCTGGGGCGTAAAGGCTGCAGGGACTGGGGGCTTGATGCTGGCAACATGCTGGCAGAGAGCAGGATGCACTGATGGGGCTGGGCTGGCAGGGGTTAATGGGGTGGCTCTTCCTCCCCCTTTATATGAGGCTCCTGCGGCTCTGGGCTCAGTTTGCTGCTGGCTGCCGGAGGGAACAGGAGCAGAGGAGACCGACCAGCACCCTGCGCAGGCCCAGGTGAGCATGAGCAGCCCCAGCACTGGCACAGCTGCTGGCACACATGGGTCCTGGGGCTGGGCTGGGGGCACGGGGACACTGCAGGCTGGGGGGTGACAGGACCACGTGCTGGGGGCAGCATTCATGGAAGCACTGCAGTGCTCTGCCCGAAACCTGTGGAGATGTGGGAGCTTGTCCCTTAGGAGCACAGGATCTGAAAAACACCGTGCCTCAGTTTACCCATCTGTAAAATGAGGCCGGATGCTATGCTGAAGCCCATGGGCTGTGTGTGGAAGCAGAAGGCTCCCAGGCTGTTGACTCCCTGGTTAGCCGTGGTCTGCCTGTCCCCATCGTCACCTCAGAGGTGGCTCTTCAGGGCCATTTGGGCCTCTTTTGCTCAGGGACACCATCTGCTTTGGGCATTTACGGCCCCCGCCAGACTCCACCTCTGCTATTCAATTTATGGCCCCGTTGCTCTGCGTCTGCTTGGTTCCAGCCTTGTCCCCCACTGTCCTAGCATGGGTTCTTGGTTAAAGCTGAGCAAGATCTGTGATGTCCCTTTGCTCCTTGACACTGCCCAATAAGTGGTGATAGGAGAGGAATCGATTATCCCAGAGCCTGGCTTAGGGACCCCTTGCTGCACAGCGACAGGACAGGACAGGATGAGCCCTCTGCAGAGCTGTGGTGCTGACCAAACAGCCTCTGCTTAAAATAAACCTTCCTGGAGCTCCTTTGTTTTCTTTTCCTGAAAGGGAAACAGAGCCGGGAGCCCGGCCCAGGCCACCGCCATGGGGAGCCGCGATGCCCAGCACAGCACGGAAACCCCATCGGCCAAAAGGGCCCCGCTGCTGGCACACGGGGAGGGAGGGCTGGGGAAGCGCACTGGCTTCCCCATACTGTCTTTGTTCTGCTGTCCCTGAGCTCGTAAAGATAAAGCAGCGGCTCCAGTAACTTTTCCTGTTTGAAGCTGCTCTTGGGATCTTGATGAAGCCGGCGGATGCTTGGTACTTCTCTCTTCCTGCCCGTGATTGTTCCTGCATCGGTTTGCAGGGCACCTCCACCGCAGGCAGGGGCCAGTCCTGTCCCCCTGCATGGCTCTGTGCTGCTCCTGGTCCTTCTGCTGGTAGTGCCACATCCCCGGTGCCAACCTCACCCTTGGTGCCAAACTCATCTCTGGTTCCAACCCCATCCCCAATGCTAACCCCACCACTCCTCTCTCCTCCCAGGACTGTGGCTGAGTGCAGAAGCTGAGCACAGCTTTGGGGTCCCCGTCCCACACAGGGCTGGCTGGAGGGAGATGGTCCCACTCGGCAGCACCCCCCGAGCCGTCTGCACCTCTGGCCGCGGTGTCTCCCCACTGCGTTTGCTGAACCGGGGCCCCGAGTACCTGCGGGAGCAAGTGGCAGGGGGCAGTGGGGGCCGCACACCCAGTGCCGTGGAGCGGCTGGAAGCAGACAAAGTGAAGTACGTCAAATCGCAGCAGGTCATCAACAGCCGGCAGGAGCCGGCCCTGCGAGGCTGCTCGCCCTGCTGCTCGCCCCGTGGCCGACGCCTGCTCGCCCTGCAGCAGTGCCACGAGCACTGCCAGAGCTCGGACCTGAGCCGCGATGGCAGCCGCAAGGTGCCATGTTCCCCATCCCCTGTGCCGCGGAGGGGAGGCGGCGGCCGGCGCCTGCTGAGACCCGACTCACTCATCATTTACCGGCAGAAGCGGGACTGCCCAGTGATCAACAAGGAGAACACCAAGGGCTATGGGCTGGTGCGACGCCTCTTCCAGGGGCCGCTCAGGGACAAGCCCCCCAGCTCTCCCCCGGCCCAGGGGTCAGATAAAGCCCCAGAGAGCCCCATGCTGTGGGTGTCCATGGAGCAAGAGGAAGATGTGCGGACGCCGGGTGCCAGCAGCAGCACTGTCCCGATGCCTGACAGCCCCATGCCGCAGCCCCCCCAAGCCCCCAGCCTAGCCCAGCCCCCCACCTCCCCTGGCCCCAGCAAACCAGCACTGGGCCTGCGCGTGTCCCTGCCGCTCTCGGAGAAGGAGCGGTTCTTCAACTACTGTGGGCTGGACCGGGCCATGGTGGAAGGGCTGGGGAAGGAGCGGTTTTTGCCAGCGGGATGGGACACGGCCTCGGCACGGTTCCATGGCTCCTGCGAGTGGGAGCCCAGCCAGGCCTCAGGGTGCAGTGGGGAGGACGCGGGGCCAGGTGAGGAGGAGCCGGACATGCGGCTCTGCTCCGCCATTTCCGTGGTGGAGCGCAATGCCCGTGTCATCAAATGGCTCTATGGCTGCCAGCGAGCTTGGGCGGCCGCCAAGGAATCCACAGTCTGAAAGGAAGCGCCCTGGCCAGCCATATGTGTCTAGGTGGATGATATGGCACCTTGCTTTTGCTGGATATGGCCTGGGGACTACCAGCATCCTGTCACTATGGTGCTGCTTGCAGGCCAGCAGGGACACGTCTACCCTGAGCAGAGACAAGGTCTACCCACAGAAGGGACAAGTGGTCCACCCCTTGGCTACGCAGCCCGCAGACAGATAGCTGCTTTTTGAGGTGTGGGTGCATGGCTGTGTGGTGGGGTGCCCGGGGACCTCCCCTGGGTGAGTCCAGCCTCAGCCATGGTGGTTGCCAGGCTGCTGTTCCTTGCTGGGTCCCTACCTCTTAGTCTTCCATGTTCCTGCTGTGGTCTAGGACAGCAGCCTTCTCTCCATCAGCCTCAACGGGAAAGGGGCTTCTGGGATGGGAGCAGGCCTCAATAAATCTGTGGTTTTCTTTTAGCATGGCTGCATCTGTGGTTTCTTCCAGCAGAGCCTGAGTGGATGGGGGACACTTTGGGGATTGGGGTGGCAAGCCCCCTCCCATCCCCCTGGAGGCTCTCAATCTCTTGGGGCAGCTTTGCAGTCTTGGGGATGGAACGGGGCTCCATAGGGCTGTTGTGAGGAACAAAGGCAAAGAAAGCACCACACACGCTCAAGGAGAAGGGCACCACGGGGTCTTTAGTGCCAACACCTCCACATTGCCAGGGCCCATCACAGCATCACTGGCTGGCGCTGCCGCAGGGCCAGGTTGGCACCGCCTCCTCTAGTTGCCCTTGGGAGCATTTTTATTTCGCATTTCAGCCAGTTTGCTGGCCAGGAAGCCCCATCTGAAGGCCCCTTCCTCCGGCTCCCGCAGGTCGCTGGGGCCCTCGTCACCCGGTGGCTCTGTGGGGCTCTCACCCAGCTCTGGCGGAGGCACCTCCTTGTCTGGTGCTGATGCCTGCTGCCACTTGGTAGCGAAGAGATCCCAAAAGCCAGGCGCTTTCTGGGCAGGAGGCAGTTCAGCTGGCACGGCAGCCAGGGGGCTGAGGGGAGAGCAGGGTCAGGGATGTGCACACAGGAACTCCTGAACTGCTCCAGTGCTGGGGCATATCGGGGATCCCCCACCCCTGGTCCAGGGCACAGGGATCATTGGTGATGTGGGGACATGGGGATGCAGAGCCCGGAGCAAAACCTAGGCTCTGGGTGCCACCCCCTCCCCGAAACACAACTTACTGGTCGGCGCAGGGCTCTGGGTTGAGCAGCTGGTGCTCATCCTCACGGGTGAAGAGGGATGAAAGTGTCCGCCAGCCCCCCTGGACCTGGAGATGAAGCACAGCGAGGTTCAATGAGGCTCAGTGGGAGTTACTGGGACTCTCGGTACCAGCAGCACCCCCACAGCCGCAATCCTCACCTTCCTTGCCAGCTGGGACACAGGGCCAGGTCCCTCCTCCATCAGCGTGGGGGGCTCGGCTGCCTCCATCAGCTCAGAGGGGTCTCCCTGCAACGAATCGCCACCTGTGAGAGGAGGGGAGGGCAGGGGGCTCTGCCCGGCCACGCCCCTCCCTCCCATTACCTCCTCCTGCAGCGTGCCATCAGCCCGTGCCCCCCCCAGGGTCTGCAGCACCCTGGCCTTGTAGAGCCCCCAGATGCCCTGGGTCATGGCGCGGGGACAGAGGCGCTGCGCAGTGGCAGGCGGGGGGGGTGGGGCGGGCCTCGCTGGCGATCCGGTGTCCTCATGAAAGTTTCAGGGGCCACGCTCCGTGCACAAAGGGGAACCTGAGCCCGGCCCGTGCTGGGGGAAGAGCAGCGGGCGGGGGAGCGCTTCGTTCAGCCCAAACCCGCTCCCGGTGCCCAGTGCCCTCATCGGGTCGGCCCTGGGGCAGCGCCGAGCACAGTCAGGAGCACTGGGTGGTGCCATCAACTACGGTGGGTGCGTTTCCCTGCCCGTTTCGCGTCCTTTCTGCGCGGTTCCACGAAGGAACTGCAAATCCCGGCCGGCGCACGCGCCACGCACGCAGCTTTCGATGCTGCCCCGCGCCGAGCGGAACACAACGCTAGCGGCGCGGGACCCTTGAGACACTACTTCCGCTACGCCGAGCGCATGCGTAGTACGGCCCGGAGGACCTGCTATCATAGAGAGGGGTGGACTGCCCGCGCAGAGCGGTAACGGCAAAGAGACGCAACGGCGGATTGGCGTGTGTCCGCCCCAGCGCTGCGCTGCTGCCTCCTGCTGGCCAGAACGTGGCACTGCAGTCGCTGCTCCGCGCCCGGAACCGCTGTCCCGGAGCGGCCCGGTCCCGGCGTTGTTGAGCAGCTGCTGCTGCCGCCGCTCACAGGGGTGCGAACACTCCGCGTACACATACATCCACTGTATGTGAGCATTCCCACAGCCCCTCAGCGTGCTCTGCGGAGTGCAGCCTAGCGCCCCGCAGGTACCCCAGGGCACGCCCGATAAGGCAGAACTAAACTAAGTAACGATTATTTTCCCTCCCTTCTCACTTCTCCTAGCTTAAAACAACAAAAGAGCTCTTGCATCTCCAAAGTCAATTAGTCACTGCACTAGAACTTTGGCTTTTGACATCATAATTAGACTTCATAATTAGACTGCAAGATGGAAATGCAGTAGGTGAGCCTCCCTTTGCATCTTCTTTCAGTTAATTCCATGCTCATCTTGGAAAAAAAAAAGATGCTGCACACAATGAAAAACCTTCTTTGTATGTCCCAAAATATGCATTGGTGGACAGTGAACATCTCCTTGTTGGAGGCTGTAGAACGATCCTTCCAGGGACACAGAAGTTACCTTCCCTCCACTTGCTGCTGGACCCCAAATGTGACCAGCCCTCTTCACCACACTGCCACCGAGTCCTGAGATCCTTTGGGTCTTTTGGCAAAGGAATTTATAAAATGCTGTCTTCTAGGTGTGGGAAAAATGCTCGGCTGATTCTCCTCCCCTCCCCTTGGGTGCTGTGCATCAGCACAAGAGTCGGAGACCTCCACCCTTCCCGGGGGGGAAAGCTCCATCTGCACAGAGATCTTCTGCCAGCACCATCCCTCTGGGGAAGCGATTTTCTCACGCAGGTCATTGATATTATAGCATAAGGCCATTAGGAATCAAATAAAAAAAGTGCTTTCAATTAAACTGAGGGCTTCCAGTTTGATAACATCTTTCGACAGCAATTTGTAACGCCAACGCCGTATAATTGCTGCTAATAAATGTGTAGGTAGCAGACCAGTTGTTATTAAGATTTTTCTCCCAGCGACATCAGGCACTGAAACCTGTCTCCGCTGTGTGAATTTACTGCTCCCCACGAAAAGCACTGCGCTCCCTCTCTCCAAATCCTCCGAGGCCATTCAGTAAACGGACAGCTTAAGGTGCCGGTAAATTGATGCTGTGAAAATTATTTCTCACTTTATGTTCCACTTGGGAAGGAGCTCCACCAAGCCCACGCGCACCGCCCTGCGTAATGCTGTTAATGACGGGCTCAGAGCTCTGGAGATAAATTTTAAATGGCTTTACACTTCAGATAGTCATTGGGATTTATTTATTTTTTAATCACCAGCCATGGCGGGAACTGTTTGTGAGTTTTACGATTGTTGTGGTGTTTTATCGTCCTGTGGCCTGCTTCCCACCATTATATACTGTGTAGATTAGACTAGAGATCATGATAAATGCTGAACAGTTGTCTGTCCTTGGGTAGTACCCTGGTGGAGACTGTTATCCCCCTTCTCTCCATGATGGCAGCGCAGGGGCATCGTGGAGAGCTCCAGGCACGGTACGAGGTGCTGTATGGGTGGGCAGGGGGAGTCGCTGCTGTCCCGCACTGTCCTAAGGCAGATGAAGGGCAAAGCAGATGGGTAATTTTCCAGCTGAACAAGGAGGTGCTTTACTACCTACCTCACTAAGCACATCACACACTGCTGACTCCCCATCCTGGATGACAGGGACCAGTCTGTGGATGGGGAAGACCCCGGCTGGAAAGCTCCCGGTGATGTTTCCAGGCTCACAACACGCTGCTTCCCACAGCTCTCACACTGTGCAGCTCTCTCTCCCAATCCAGTGCGACTCTCTCCTGCTGAAAAAAGCCCAAGTTTCAAATAGAGAAGGGTTATATGCTGATTCCTAAGCCTGGAGCTGAATGTTGCAGCCCAGACAGCTTCAGGTTCATCCTACAGCCAGCTCTCCTTTAGAAGTGGGGACAGCAATGGAAGAAGCACTGTCCTGGATAAGCAGGCATCACAGTGACAAAGGGGCAACTTAACCGCAGCCATCAGCCGGCTGGAAATGGGCTTTGGCACCACAGCACAACCCCACGTGGGTCAGGAGGCAGCCAGGTGGGTGATGGGGGCATGTTCTGTCCGAGAGCTCCAGTGAATTGGATTGTGCAGAGAGCTGCACAGCACAAGGAACAGGAATGGCAGAAAATTAGTTAACTACTCCCATGGGGGAAATCGCCTCCTGGCCTTTCACACAGTTCACCTTCAATGTAATCACCTGACAGTTATGGCTTTTATCAGTGTACCCACAAATTAGCCACGGTGTCCAACCAACTAATAGGAAGAAAGTAATTATGGGCACTACTGCTAGAGGTGATAGGAAGGGCTACTTGGGGAAATAAAGGATTATTTTCAAATAAATATGTAGGAGATCTTGATAGCAGCAGGTGTAAGGGAAAAGAAAATTTAAAGTTGACATAATTGTGGCAAGAGAGACACGACTGTAGAAGTGAAAATATATTCAGAATTGAGATCTAATCTCCTTAGCACCTTGGGCAGCAACGGAAACTCCTGAAACCCAGAGGCTGTTTCCTTCTGAGAAAACTCACAAGGAGAAGGCAGTGATAGAAAGAAGTTTATTTTCACGTTTCAGGGCACATTCCCAGAATCAGAATTCGGGGAGCAGAGACATTAAGCCAGCACTCAACCCCAAGGCACCCCTTGTCATCACACTCATCCCTGGGCACCCGAAGAAACCACAGCTCATGTTGGACCCTGCTCAGGGGTAACGTCCCCAACCCATGTGGCACTGGATGGAGCCCTGCAGCACGGGAGGACACACAGGGCGCTGAGAGAAGACCTTACAGTCCTTCCAAGGACAGCAGGGTCAGCCCTGGAGGGCTGACCGCTCTAGGACGTCGTCTGAAGGATGCAGCAGATGAGAGGAGCACTTCCAGCAACACGCAAGCTGCTTCCCAAACCACGCTTTCCACCCCTGTTCTACTGCCGGGGTGCTCAAACCTCGCAATATGTCAAACTGGTCACTAGATGTCCCCATCTGAATACAAATGGTAACCCTGCCAACTCGCCCCCCCGCTTCCAGCAAGGAACAAACCAGTCCCGCAGCCCCCCACTGCTCCCCGCTTGCTCTCCTTGACACCGACTGTAATTAAAGATAACACCACTTAGCCTCCTGTCATTTGCACTGACTCGGTAATGTTTGATTTGTTTAACCTTTGCAGCAGAAAAGTTAAATAAATAAGCAGGCACCTCAGCAGGGTGTGCAGCACCAAAGAGAACTGAGGGGGACAGGAAGGCTGCCCCCAGTTTGCTGCACCCTGTTTGCAGCCTGCATCCTCTGAGCACCACCGGGCCCACAAGACTCTGCCCTGCCCCTTGCTGATGCATTTTCATCGTTGTGCTTGGAAGGAAAAGCTGCTGGCATATCCCTGGAAGGAAAAGATGCAGGTTCACAAGGAAAAGCTGGATGTGAGATTCTACAGCACGTGGAGATTCAGTGCTGAGATAAGGGTGAGGGTATTTGCCATGTTCAGAGCTCAGCTGCACAATGCCCTGAGCAACCCGCTGCATGTTTGCCCTTCCTGGAACAAAGCGCAGAACCAGAGACCTCCAGATCTCCCCCCACCCACACAACCGCGTATCCCAACATCCTTCTTCTCCATAGGACTACACCCATACACCCATCCCTGATCTCATGCTGTGCGGACAGCCAGAACGTTTTCCCTTTGGATGTGGGCTGCTCCTCCAGCAGCAGTAAGCTGTCCCAGCTGCCCACGTTCCTTTGCAGCTCCTCTGTCTTGATTCACCTGGCTGCTTGTCTCAGTATTTTCAGGTCATTTAAGCTGCTTTATTTCCTTAAGGAGCGGCAAGAGGAGACCGTAACTGGAGTTGATAAATCCTTAGACCTTGACCTCAACGTTTATCTGCTTAGGCTGATGCTTTCCATTTCTCCCGGCTGTGCAGAGGGGGACGAGGAGCTCCATTTCCCCTGGTTTAAGGGCAGAGGGTGAGAGCGCACCGTGCACAGGGACACGGAGCTTCGGGCTCAGGGTTTGCTCTACTCCACATCAGCCGTCCCACTTCAGCGGCCCGAGTTTGTTGTGGTATCACACAGCATCCAGAGGGACATCTTCCTTCTGCCTCTCAAAAGAGATCACAGAACTGATCGCGCTTTGTGACAAGGAGACAGAAGGCTGAGCCCATAATATGTCCAGGAACTGCAAGACATCATTTCTCACATCACAGGAAAATGGCCCACGGCCATCAAAAGAAAAAGGAAAAAAAAAAAAAAAAAGGATGCTCTAATAGCAGGCCATTATCTCATGACAATGGCTCTGTTAACACACGCTAACCCCTCTGATGTGCTTAGAAATCTGAGAAGGGAAATGAAAGGTGCCGTCGGTAAGGAGAGCTTGTATTTAGCGTTTCTGTCCAAGTGGGAAGTGGAATTTGGGAGAGCAGTCCTGCAGGCTTAAGGAAATAGATTGAAAAATGCGTTTGGAGTGCGGAAACAGCATAAAACACGTTGCAGTTTGGCTCATTTGGGATTCCAGTCATAGAAGCAGCGACACTGTGCAGGATTTAGCTTGCCAATCAACATCTTATTTATTTCCTCCAAAGAGAATATCTTTATTCTGTGCCCGTCGCTGCATCCAATATCTGTGGGGATTATTAAATCAAGCAGCATCTCCCATTTTTGTTTTGTCCATAGCAGCACAAGATATAAGAAAATATCGATACTTCAGAAAGAGCTCCAAAAAAAAAAACCCAAACCAACAACCTCGCAGGGTGGGAGAAGCATTCAAATTGCCATTTTCATTATGTTAAAGACAGAAACCTTTTCCTGTGGGAAAGGAAGAACCCCCTGGTTCCTTCACTGCACGTCTCCGAATAAATAAAGAACAAGAACAGGGGTTGTGTAAATGAAAGCCAGTACTGAGAAGGTTTAATGTATACAATTAGATGTAGTGAAATGAAAAACATACTGGAGCCATCTCTTCTTTGACATACTTGATTAAAAAAAGATTTCCCTGTTCAAAACGAAGATTTACCATCATTTTTCTCTTGAAACAATTTTAACTCTACTTTAGAAGAAGTTCAAGTCCAACTTTCCAAAAAGAGCCATCAGAAAATAACTCTGGATTCAAACAAATGTAACACTATGTTCTGTTTGGGGTTTTTGAACTGGAAGAAATAGACTTTCTGCAGAAAAAAAATACAGTAAATGCAAGACAGTGGGGAGGAAAGCCACATCACAAAACTTTAGGGTGGAAAATGTGTTTGTTTCCAAAATAACCACAGCTTCAGTTGAACAGAATGAAACAACATTATTTCAAGTGAATGCATCAAGGCTCAGCCAACTGCTCTCATTTTGGTTGTTCCCCTGTTCTCCCAAGTTTCATGTTCCTCCCATTAAAAGTAATAATAATAATAATCCGGAGCAACACAATAACCCTAGTCTCTTGAAGTACATGTAACCAAAGGCTTACCCACTGCAGCTCCTGTGAGAAAGTTCCTCCTTTCATTTTCTCCAAGGTCAGTGGCATTGCCTTTCACACATGACAATACAGCTCACAAATCACCCAGGGGACAGATTTCACACAGATTCTAAGCTGTTTAACAAAGATTAGCACCCTAAATTTCTGCTATATTAAGGCCTCATGCTGCAGGACCTCTGAAATGCTGATTACCCTCAAATCTCCATATTCCTGCACAGCTTCAGTTCATCACATTGCAGCTGCCACCAGCTGTCCTTCTGTACACCTGTGCAGTAGGTCCCAAAGCACTTCACATGCTATACCACTGCAGCAGCCATTTCTCATGTCTGGGAGGTCTGAGTGACACAAGGCAGTGCAAAGCTCAGCAGCACTGCTAATAGCTAAGGCTGTGTGGGTCTGAGTGGATCAGGACCCACTGAGTTCAGGTGCTGCAGAACTGGGTGCTGCCCTCTGACATGATGTATCCTAAATGCCCACAGCCACACTGATAAAACACGGCTGTGGTGAAAGAGCCACGTTAGCAGAAAGATGACAGACCTCATGATGTCTTGCCTAGAAAGGAGCAGACCACTAGGCTGCCGTAACCTTCAGGGAGTGCTGAAGCCTATCCCAGAAGAGTTTCAGAAGGAAAAAAAAATGCTCTGTGCACAGGGCATGTCACAGCTAAAGCCCAGAGACCACAGTAATCTATAGGTGCTGTCCTGCAAAGCCAGCATCTAGGCTTCAGTGGATCTAGTGTCACCCAGGTGCCTGATTCATCTTTTCTGCATGGCAGCCAGTCCCATCCAAACTGATATTTTTTCTTTCCTTTCTCTCATTTATTTCATCCTTCTGGAAAAACAAGATAAAATACCAGTCACTTTCTAGCGTGGGGCAGGAGGGGAAGGAATACTGTTGATAATAAGTGCTGATGAGGACAGAGAGTGGGAAGCACATCTGCAGAGGATACTTTCTGATAGATTATTGTCTGCTGGGTGTTGCAGGCCCATTTCCTCCCATCAGAATTCTGCTGGTGGAAGCACTCCCGGGAGACACAGCTTCACATCTGTACGCAGCACCAGAGCTTACAAGAAATGAGAATCCTGGCTTTTAAATGCTGGTAATGAGAGAAGAGCGGAGGAGTAAGAATTGCTTCTTTATTAATCAAATTCCCCCCTTTCATCTGCACTGCCTGCCACCATCCATTCTGGAGAGCATCATCTAAGTGCAAGGGAATGCTGGCCCCATGCTCATGAAGCCCATGTGCAGAGCAGCCTCAGGTACCTCCGTGTGATGCCAGTACCACTGCCAGGGCTCAGGCAGTGAATGGAGGACTTTGTTTAGCAGCCTGGAGGGGTGATCCATCACATAGAGCTCAGGCTTGACTGCAAATGGAGGATGCTCGGCTCACAAGAGTGATACCAATGAGGGCAGATAGTGTAAGGACAAGGAAAGAGAACATTCATACTGATCTGCTTAATACCCAACCTGTCACCTCTCGGTCCCAAGTGCTGAGGTGTCCAAAGGGAGAACATAGCCTAGGGCAGGTAGAAGAGAGGAAGCTGTCAGGAAATACAAGGGAAGAGCAATCATCCAGACGTGGACAAGGTCAGAAATCAAAGATCTCCTAATTTTCTGTGGCAGAGGAGGAAAAACCAGCTTCAGTTTACTGCAAGGAAAATGGATAACATAGGGATAAGTTGAGGATGTGATTGTAGGGGAAAATGCCAGGAGCTGCGTCTCAGCTGGCTTTCCAGTGATCCTCTCCTTGGTGGCTGGTGGATGATATCAGGAGTCAGTCATTCCTGGAAGCTCAGACAAATGAGAAGAGTCGTTAACTTCAGGACAGAGCTGCCCAGCTGGGGCTAGTAAGAACTAGTTGCAGGTTTTCAAATTCTTGTCACAGCCAATCTAACAGAGAGGACACTGCACTGAATGCCCAGTGTCAGCAGCTTTTGCCCAGGCTTTCACACACTGCTGGCTGTGAGCCTTGAGCACAAGGTAAGGGCAGGCTCCCCTGCTGACAAGCATAATCTGAGGTTTCATCTACCCCAACCAGAAGTTGGTTTCCTCTGGATTGCAGCTCAGGCCCAGTATGGCCAATTCGCTGCCATGCGTCACTGTTAAGGAATCAGCCGAGGCTGCAGACAGGGGGAAGCAACACCTGGGACACACAGCAGTGTCCACCTGCAATGCTCCTGCTGACCTCAGCCTTCAACTTGCTTCACCAGTGTCAATGCTGGCCAGCACCAGCTGCAGCTTGTTCCCAAGCCAGCAAGCTTTGTGTTTCCTACTTTTTTTTTTCCTTTGTTATTTTTTGGAGATTTCTTTGACAAGCCAGTGGGTTCAGCTGCAAAGCATCAGCAGAACACCTGTGGTCCAGGGATGTGAAAACCAGCAAAGAATGTACTGCCCTTCTATTGCATCTTTTTGTTCTCCCTCCAATGCATCTCCTTGGGGCAAATCAACCCCTGTGAAGCAAGGTTAGGGTTCATGTACATCACGGCACTTTGCAACCACTTGGTACAGGCCTGTGGAAATTCCTGTTGCTGGCTATGTCTGCTGTAAAGTTGGCGTAGGCATCAGAACAACTGCAAAGCTTCCATTCGGGGCACTGTGCAGTAGTGGTGTCAGGCCGGAGAAGTTGTACCAGAGCACTATTTCATGCCCTAAAGATATAAAAGATAAAACCCTAAAGATGGCAAGTTGTGCTTGCTCTTAGGAGTGGGAGATTATGGGAAGATCCAGGTCTGCATTAGGTGAGATTCAAATCACTGGGAAGAGATGATGCTTGCACAAATGAAGATGACTCTTGTTCAAATGGGTACAAGTGGCTAAGAGGAAAATAGGAGCAGGAAAAAGAGATTTTGTCCCTCTTCTACAGGTTTAAAAAAAAAAAAATAGCAACACAAGTGTTAAGAGATTTACCCCAAATCACCACAGGCTTTGTCAGCACAGCATTCTCTCCTACTTACTGCAAGACCCTCCGTTGACTGGCGCTCTTTCTGATCCACATAATCCATTATTCTGAAAGGAGCCACTTCCAGCTTGGCTTGAGTGTAAGGGGATTTGTGTAACTCCGTGGCCTTGTTGCCAGCAGGAACATGTGACATCCATTAGCATCAGCAGATGTGATGAACTTGCACCTAAGAGGAAAAAAAAATGCATACCTCTAAATAAAATGACCCCATGGAAAGGATAATACATTGGAAGCTTTTATTCAATCCCATTAAGGAGAAGTGCCACCTATACTGCTGTAAGCAAAATGCTGCCAGCCAGGCTCAGACAACCATGTTGCTCCTTGTAGCCTTTTTCAGAGGTAGAGACTGCCGAGTGCAGAGGTGATATTGAATTGATTCAAAACAAATTTTTGGATGTATCAGGCATTAAAGTTCTTCAGGAAGGTCACTGGTTATGCGGTACAAGCTGCTCCTTTTCAATCTACCCTTTAGTTTCAATTTACGGTTCTGCAGAGAAACATAAGAGTGTTCTGATTCCTGGTTTTAAAAGAAAATAAAACAACCTCACGTGGTGAGCATGGGGAGATGGCTTTGAATTAGATTGTAGCAACTTCTCTGCTTGTGTCAGTAGCTGCTCCTTGGATCTTGTGTCTAAAAGCGCGTTCTTTTCTGGTATGAGATTAAAGAATATTGCAAAACCAAAGGAATGTGGCCACACCTGGGGCTTCCTGGTTTGGAGAGCAGCCTGCTTGCACCTGGGCATTCCTGATATGGAGAGCAGTCTGCTTGGTCACCTCCAGGCAGGAGACCGGGGGGCCCTGGGAGAGCTGGGGGAGGCAGTGGGGCTGCAGAGGGGAAGTTGGAGCCCTGCAGTACGGGAGTGGACTCTTGCACGCAGAATTACAAAAAGTTCACGTGTCTAACTATTGATGTGGGTTACTGAAGAGAGAAATGTGACAGAGAATGATCTGGATTATGAGCCTGCAGAAAGTGGGGGCAGATGGGTCTGTGGTAAGAGCTGCTGAAAGTCTGGAGAACAATGTGGTAAGGCACCTGAATGATGGAAGAATGGTAATGAGATGGATGTACAGGAGTGGAAAATGGTAGCAGTGCTTTGACCATGATGGTCAAAGGATTCCATGGAGACAAGGTTTGCAAGGAGAGGTAATAGCTTCTATTAGAACAATTGGTGTCATTGAAGGGAAAAATGGGAAAAATGACTGGCTTTTGAGCAACCAGCCATTGCAGAGCCACGAAAAGGAAATTGGGGCGAAGTATTTCAGAAAGTACAAGGGGAGAGAACCTGACACACCCATTGCTATAGCTAGTGGGCAAGTTGCTGGACCTTCGGTTGTCTGATGCTCTTGCATTTGCATTCATGGAGGCAGGGCGCAAAATGCTTCTGAACCAGAGTGGGATATTCACATTTCCGTTGTTCTCATGTTTACTTATCTAAAAGATAAGGGAAAGCCCAGGACAGAAGGAGCTGTGTCTTTGTTATTCCCACAATACACACACTTTTTCCGGTGGTCAGGACCACTATGCACCGCAGTCAGAGATACATCAGTTCAGTGGGACATACAGAGATGGAGAGACAGCATGAATCAAACCACACATCCTCACAGTGAAAGCCACAGTTCTCTATTTACAGGGAAATGGAAAATTCACTAATTTGAAGGCGGTGAGGTGGAGGCAATTTTCATTGCTAAAGGCAGCTACTAGAGGGAGACATGGTCACACACTCTCTAAGCCGTTCATAGCAACGCGACCACAGTTCTTCTCAAATAATGAGCAAAATGAATGCATTCATATCAAGCTGAGGTCAAAGGAGATCACTGACCCAGCTGAGCCTCCAGCAGTCCCTGATACCCACACATCTGCTTCCTGCCAAGCTGTGCTGCAAGATAACACAGTGGTCTCACGCTTCCTCCACTGCTCTGGAAGTCACAGATTCCTCCGGGACAGCTGAAGATCCTGTCTTTTTTACAGTGTTGAAAAAGCAACTTTTCTCTTCTGCTGTCATCTTTGCCCCGTTATTCTCCAGGGACCCAGCTGAAGGAAGGTTTAATTCGCAGTCCTTCTCTCTGATCCTTCCAGCAGAAGGGACGCAGCCACTGTTGGTTAGCTTCCCGGCTGATCTCCTTGGTTTTCTGCTTTCCCTCTTTTCTAGCTTGTTTACAGACTGAATTGCTCCTTTTATTTCTCAAAAGTGATAGTGACCTCTCTTAGAAGCCCATCTTGGAAGTGTTGCTTGTTTGCACGGTATTTAGCATTTCAATGCCAGCACACAATGTAGAACTGCACCACCACTTGTTTTCCACTAGCAGGAATTAAGTCAGCTTGATTTGTTTTGAAGATATTTCTCCCCCACACACTCTGTCTATCTATCTATCTATCTATCTATCTATCTATCTATCTATCTATCTATCTATCTATCGTATCTAAAGAGCCAACACACACACACACAAAATATTTAATTTATTAGGAGATGAAGAAACGGCCTCAAGTTGCTCCAGGGGAGGTTTAGATAAGGGATCAGGAAGAATTTCTTCATGGGAAGTGGGGTCAGGGGTTGGAACAGGCTGCTCAGGGAGGTGGTGGAATACTCATCTCTGGATTAAGATGCATGTGGTGCTCAGGGACATAGTTTGATGGTGAACTCATGACGGTTGGACTTGACCTTATGCATCTTTTCCAACTCAAATGAGTCTATGATTATTTATCGTTTGTTGGTAAGTGGATCGACTAAGATAAAAAGTTATTGTAACTTTTCAGAAGAGCAATCCCACAGAAGTCGAGTAGACTTCTTTCTTTCCCGACCAGTGATGGAGGTAGTATTTGTCCTCTCTTCATTAGAACAGAACACGAGTGCAAATACGACAGAACTCTTGAGATTTGAAAGCAGAGAGATAATTCACACTCACTTGTCTTTATAGAAAGCAAGAGCCATGAAAATTGCTTTAATCTTGCTATGTATTAATAATATTCTATTTCATTTATTGTGGTGAGAGGAATGCAGACCTCCCTTGCCTCCTGGTACATTCATAATTTATCCTCAGCCAATTAACTTCTTCTGCTGCAGAATTAATAAACTATTATATTATTGATGCCACAAAGGGGGTATGGCATTCTCTGTCTTTCTGACAATGTTGTGAGTAGTTATGTATATGACTGCAATAGCAAAGAGAGTTTTCTGAATTCCCTTTTGTACCAAACTGTGGGAGGTGACACCGTGTGAGAATTATTTCTTAATTGTTAGCCCATTACTAACAGTGGTCGCCCTGATCTGGCTGTCCTGATCTACCCGTAATTGCAGAAAGCCCCCTTGTTTTGCAGCCTGGCCCAAATGCTTTGGAAGGTAACCCACGCAGCTTGAGGTGGGGTGGAGGTCTCATCCGAGTCTCAGGCCCAGCTGTGGCAGTGCATGGAAGAGTCAGTGTGGAGAGGCAGTGCTCGGCTGTGGTGGTGAGGTGCTTGGTGATCCCAAGATGCATTCTGTAAAGAACCACATCTGGTCCCCAGCAGCATCTTCCCTTCTCTTCCCATCTCTTTGTAATGACCTGCACGATGAACCTACCCTTCCAAGGGGCAGCTGATGGGAGCTGTCTCTCTCTTAATTGCTCATTGTTCATGTCCTTTGTGTAATACAAAAGGATTTTAGTGCAATAAATGTAGGTTATTTCCACCAAAATAGCCACTCTGCAGTCTCGTGATTGTAAGTGTTTTCAGTGCTGCCTCAGATCCATACATCCCTCTTAGGAAGCTCCAAAGCAGGGGATGGTGTCAGACACAACCCTGATTCTGTCAAGCAGGTTCTTATTTGGAAACCTGGGTTTGTTTGCACCTGAGCTTTTTGAATGAATGCATCTTTTCTGCAAGCAAAAATCTCCTACACCTACAATACCTCATTGGTTTGGCTTTCTGGGACCTGCCTGTCCCATGGTCAGAGGCCACAGTTTCCATAGAGCAAACAACTCACCAGCAAGCCAGCAGAGCAAGCCCCTGCCCAGTCTTGGTTTCAGGGTTTCAGTGCAATGTAAACAGCAACAACTGTTTAAACATTTGTTTAGGTTCTGCAGTGATAAAATCCTCCCTGCTCTGCAGTGGACTGAGGGCTCAGTTTCTGGCTCATGTAAAGTTTTATTTAAAAACTGAAATGTCCGTGTAAACAAAGTAGAAGTGCTATTGTTTCTGAAGTCAGCTCTGGGCTTTTCTCTATGGTAACCTCGCAGAAGGTAATTAGGGAACCATGGCAACAGCTACACCTCCTAGCAGGCTGCCTGCTCTCACTAACACTGGACAAGCTCCAAAGCATACAAGCAAGCAACCTGGAGAAGCCAAGCTGGTTTACATTACGGAAGAGGCGATTGATGTTTCCCAGGATCACTTGGGGCTCTGTTTCTGACAATGTTCTGTTTATTTCTGCTTCTCTGGCCCAAAGCTGTGCTCCCGCGTCCTTGCTTTACATGGCATGCCAGGAGTGCTGTGTGCCTGCCCACACCGCAAAGCCTTGCTGGCTGAGTTATTGCACGCTGTGCTGGGATCTGCGTCCCACAGCCGGCTCTGCACAGGGCTGATGTGCTGTACTGGGGGAGGAATCACAGCCTTAGCCTTCAGCCCTCCCCAGATTTGAGCTCCACTGCTGGTATAGGTTTTATCAACCTCGGAGTTGACCGGTGTGCACACTGTGTCCTGTCGTTCCCTGGTAAGCATCTACAGCTCTGATGCTCGCTTCATCCCAGCAGGTCTGCTCTCATCCCCTGCATAAAACAGGCTCTCTGAGAAGCCCAAGAACACGGTTTGGCAAAAATCTCCAAGCAGCAATGGAAAAGCAGTGAGGCTTTGTGCTAGATGCGACATCCAAATGCTGCAAACAGTGATTATCTCCATCTCTCTATAAGTGCCTTCCCCCTTGTAAAATGGGCCAACCACATTACTCTGCTTGTGAAATTCTTACAGGAGACTTCCAAAAGCTCTCAGGTGGCTTTCTCATTAAGGCCTCTCTCTGCATGAACTTTTCTTTTGAAAATACTCCAATTTTCATTACAAGAGGGCAAAAAACCTGCGGACAAGGTGACTGTTTTCATCCTTCTCTTACAGAGCAGCAGTTTGTAAACTGCAGCAAAGGGTAGATTAGTGCAAGCAAGACAACTGGATGTTACCCTACTCTGAGATGCAGTAGTACAAGATGCAAGACACGTGTTCTAAATAACACTTTGTGAGACATGTACCCATGCTGGCATTCATGGAAGGCATCATCTTGGCCTGACAGAGTGTAATGTAACCTTCATAGACTCTTGGAGAGTGGGCCTGGAAGGCCCCATCAGAGCTTAATGTCTTTAAATGGGTAATTCTTCTGACACAGCAATGTCTTGCAGGAGCACAATACACTGCTAACAAATGAAAGAGGCAGGGATGGAAAAGCCATTTTAGTAATTGGACACAGAGTGGAACTCCAGGGCTAGGTTTCATCTCCCATTTTTCCCTTTCTGTTCTCAGGGGCAGCAGAGAGTGGAGGAGAGAATGCCTGCCTCCCCTACGCCTCTAGTATCTGTCCCCAGGCACCCAGGAGCAGCAATTTCTGCTAACAGCAGAATGATCCACCCACTTAAGCAAAGTAGATGCAACAGGTCTGCTGGTTTGGAGCTGACAGGCTCTTCATGAAGACATGAAAGCTGTAATTTCCCATAATGAATAGCAACTGCTTATTAGCTGATCGCTCCTTTCTTAATTTTGTTTTATATGCGATCTTCACAGAATTGCGGGCGTTCAGCTGCAGGTGGGAGGTAGGAAGTAAACTTCAGTATGCAGGAAGAAAGAAAGAGTGCATTAGAAAAATGTAGTAAGAGAAATTAAAACACTTTGCAAAAAGGGGTCAGGGCTGGCAGGTTCAGGAAACATTTTTCTCTCTGGACCAGCATTTCAGTGACACTCACTCTCAGATAGGAGCACTGACGTTTTCGGTCTCCACTCTACGGCTGTATCTGATATTGCTGAATATGGCTGTTCAAGATCAGGGCAGGACACACTGTTCTAATTGCTCCTCAGGTTCTGTCTGTTAGAGAAATGTGGAGTTTATTCAATTCAAGGACCTAATTGGTGGCACCCAATTATTCAGTATTTCATCTGAGAAGAGCGTTTTGTAAATGATTCTCCATCTGCCTGTTTTGGCCATTTGATTTCTATTTGTGATACCTCTGAGCCACACTTGTGGCTCCCACAAATGAACACGATTTGCGTGTTTTGGGACATCTCACTTGTTGGAAGGAATAGATCCTTTTCTTAGATAGATCCCTCCGCCAAGAGGCCCAGTATTGTAGGTATCATTGTGTGATCCAGATGGGAATGAGACAGGAGGGTCTGAAGATAAAGAACAAGCAGCTACACCATAGTCATCACAACTGCTGAACCTAATGAGGACTTTGGTGCTGTTCCCACAGGAAGGATGGCTCTGAATGGACCATGGAAAGACACTGACACTCTCATGGCTTCCTGGCAGTCCCATTAATGTTGTCAAGAGACTGGCAGAGCAATGCAAGGGTTTGAACTTTCACTGTTTACCTTGCAATCATTCTGCAAAGGGAATTTCATCATCCTCCAGGCTGTCCACTAGGGAATAATACTCCACTTCCAAGAAGAGTGGAGGAATGTCTTGATGAGGACTGTCAGCATATATATGCAGTCACTCTGACTTGTTTAACCATTTTCCAAACCCAATAAAATTCTCTTTATTTTAAACTCTTAATTTTACTCTTTGCATGGAGAAGTGAGAAAATGCAGAATTTTGCTTCCTGCTATAGACTTTAGATGGATTACTGAAAGAGGCAGAGTAGTGTGTTGGTAACTGGACCCAGTGCTTTTCATTACCAACAGCACACAGGCCATCAGAGTTAAATGCAAAGAGGAGTGATCAGCTTTAGAAGGCGCATCTACCTACAGAAACTACTACCAGGCACTGCAACCTTAATCATTACCTTAGAGCATAATCTATATGGGCAAAACCAGGAGCCTAGGAAATGTTCTCAATGTGTAAATAGGAGGAACAAAGAGATTAATGAAGGGGCAGGAGCCAGCTCCCCCCTGCCCTGCATCTCTGACAACAGCAAAGCCCAGCATATGCTTTGTGGCAGCGTCGCATGGGCAAAGCAGTCTCAAAGTGTGGAATTTTCACTTAATTTAATTTCTTGCCAATTAACAGCAAGTTCTGATGCCTGGTTTGGGTATTAAGTAAAGAAAAAAAAAAAGAATACGATCAAAAAACACTTAAGGAAACACATTACCTCCCACTCCCTGGGGCTCAGCTACAGCTAAACACCTCTCCCCACACATTCCAAGTCTCAGCTTCCCCTGTTTTCACCACATGCTCTCTCCAGTCCCTTTGGTGAGGTGACAGGCTGCGTGCTGGAATGGATTCTGCTGCTCTGTGCTTTGTACTGTTTTTTCTTCACTCAGTGCAGATCACCCACAGTCCTTCATGGGTGCTCCCGGGTTGGTGTGTGCCACCTGCAGGCTGCGGTCCCCTGCAGGTGTCCCTGTGCCAGCACAGGTCACCCATGGCTGTGGTCCCTCTGGGGTGCCCCAGGGGTGTCCATACCCAGCACTGTGTCCCAGAGTTCCTGGGGGTGTTGGGTTGCCCTTCTCCCTTCTCTGCTCCCCTCTGCCTAGCTTTGGAGAGAGTGTAAATTAAACAGTGTTTCAGAGATTCATCTGCTGAGGCTCCTTTCTTAATTAGCACACCCTGTTAGCAGTAAAGCTTTGTAACACAAGCAAGGTTTAACATATCTTCCAATTTTCTTCTCTCGTGTTCGCTGTGGAGATAATGGAAGATGGATGATGCAGGGGTCGTTCAGCTGATAAGGAGCCAAATTTTTGTTTTCTCCTTCCCTTTCCATTTTATCACTAGGGATGTTCTGTGGGAACACTCCGGAAGCTGAGGTGAGGTGAGCACTTGGAGGACTGCCCGATGGAGTGCTTTCGATGGCAGCTAGCACATCCTGAGCATGTCAGCATGGTGGGGACAGGCTCCCAGAGGTGCCCCAAAAGACCAAAACAGCAACAGCAAAGTGTAAACACAATCAGTCAGAAAAATAGTTCTGTCAACACTGCACGTTTCACTTGCAGGACACAGCATTCACCCTTCTGGACATCACTCATGCCAATGCATTGGCACAGCCCTTGAGGAATGCCCAGCTTGGCCAGGCTGTGGTTGGGGTGCAGAGCAGTATGGACATGGCTGAGCCCCCTTCCCTGCTCATTGCTTCGGAAAAAGGTGACCCAGAAGCACAGGCACAGCCCCAGCTGCCGGGCAGCCCCAGTTCATCCCAGTGCTCTTGAGAGCCCTGTGCCTGGGGTCTGAAGTGATGAAGGGTAATCATTCCTGAATTCCACACAGGAATACAAAGCCCAAATATTACATTCAAGTGTAGAGTCTCCAAAAACCTTATTAACAAGCTTCTCTTCATTATTCCTTTGATTTGCATAGTGCTGTCTTAATGCAGACTAAATGTAATTATTTCTCATTGCTGTTTTGCCTGTATTAGTAAAAGCTAATGCCACGGGGCCTTGTTCAAAAACTGCCTGTATAAATATTGTTAAAAATAAATGCGTAACATTAATTCTCCATCGTTCATGTCACTGTTTATTTAATGCTCTAAAAAGCTAATTACCACTAATTTTATTCTACATCTTTTTCAGGTCTTACAGTCTTGGCACTATAAGATAAAAGAATTAATTGTTAATTAGCATACCTTTTTTGGAGTACACTTTTTTCTTTATCAAAGATTACAAGAGGAGGAAGAGAGGGGGAAGGGGAAGAAATGAAGCTCTCAATTTTTCTGTCAGCTGTTGTGCCAAAAGGGGCTTTTTCTTAAACAACAACACAAAACTTTCATCTGGCCCTAGGGAGGAGATGTACAAGCTATGGTGTGTGAAGCCAATAAAAAGCACCAGTATTATTATTAGTTTTTCTTGCACTGGATGTCTGAACACATTGTACCTGACTGTGTCTGCAGCATGATGGATTTGTAAAATGGGAGATGATGTCGCTGGAATTCTAGACGTCTACCACCAAAAGCCAGGGTGCCCTTTGCTATGGAACGAGCTGTGAGGCAGTGCAAACACTACCATGAACATCAACATTCGCAGGAGCATTGGTGGGAGATGCTAAGCATTGCAATGCCTATGCCTAGGTATCCTAACACCCAGGGGAAGCCTGAGAGACCCCCAAGCCCCGCAACCAGACATGAGATGTTTCACATGACCACCTCAGAAAGCCTGAGGGCCGCCAAAACCATCATAGCAGGATGATTTACAACCGGAGCCACTCACCTGAAGGCCGGTGCTTGCTGCCTCAGTTTACTCATTCCCTCAGCCACAGCTGTGCCTCTCAGGGTCAGAGGATGTGTAGATCCAGTGCAGAAGGCGTGAAGACATTCAGGCCAACGGGTAGAGGGAGAACTGCAGCGTATCTGCAGAGTTTGGTTGGCATAGCCTACGCTGCCCTTTGGGCTCAGCCCTCCACACAGTGCTTTTCCTCCATGCCAAGGACAGGCTCCTGTAAAATGGACAGATCCTACAGCAAAGGAGTATTTTCCATACAGCAAAGGAGTCTTATCTTTTTACCTTTTTCTGGTGCCCCACAAGGTCCCTTGAGTCCAAAACGTGAGATTTCAAGGAAGGGACAAATCAGGGCTGGTGGTCTCCTGCGGGAAGTCCGTGTCCAGCCCTTACTGCGGGATGCCACTCACCTGCTTTCATTTTTTCACTACAATGCTGTTACCTGTCTCAGTCGTTTTGGGCAGAGATGCTTACAGAGATGCTGACCCTGACAGCAGCAGCTTTGCAGGTCACAGGAATGGGCACTTCTCTGACTTTGTCTCACAGAAGCCAAGACCCTGTCAAGCATCAGCAGGCAGATGCATTAAACAAACTCCTCTCCCCAGCTTAAGCCTCAGATCAGCCAAGAGGTGCCACGATGAGCTGGGTTTAGCACTCGCAGTGGTTTTTTTTTCCTCTTGTGCCATATTTTCAGCCACAAATTCTCTCTTTGCTTCCCAGAGCAATAGGCCACCTTGCCACCATGCCGTTAATCTCATCTGTAAGGAGCAGAGCTCGGAGCCTCGCCGAGCGGTGTCGCGGTGGGAGCGTGCTGCCTGTGCTCTGGCTCTGTGATGTATTTATGGTTGCCTTCCTTTTCTCTCCAGCTAATTGGAAATGTCAGGGAACTTTTAATTTGTAGCAGTGAAGTGAAAGTTTTCCGCCTCTGTATTTACATAAATTAGGGAAAGTTTGCACACATACATTTCCTGAAAGAAAAGACAAAAACAAAACAAGTGTAAGATGAGTTTCCTGCTTTTTTTTCATCAAGTCAAGCATAAAAACACAGTGACTAAGCAGACTTTTTAAAAAGGAATGTGTTGAATAGAGCAATGGGGACACTATAAAAGCCCATCCTGGTCGGCTTCTTGGGCTCCCCACTCCCTTGGTCACGTACTCTGGATTTGTTACAGTTCCCTTGCACTGTTCCCAACGCCTCTGAGTTGGTAAGCAGCATCGTGGAGCTGGACTATGGCTTTCCAGATGCTCAGCCTCAGAAAATGGATGGAAGGGAGAGGCATGGCTGGTCTGAGCAGAAATTAAATCAACCTGGCATGTCAGTCATGCACAGGGCCTGCAGTCCTTCATTAGTGTGGTTGGGGCCAGGCACGCTGAGTCAATGAGAGCTCTGCTCTAGCTGGCATTGCAGGGCCACGCGGGGCTTTAGCAGGTAATTGCTCTGGACCATTTCTGGAGGGGTTTGTGGGTTGTTCTTTTTTTACTAAAAATATTGCATTTTCATTTGCTTGCTGCTCTGCAGAGGCTCATGCAACCTTAATGAGATGCCTTTGTGAGGAACTACAAACCGAGGTCCTCTGCTCTGGATGGGACTGAAGGAGACAGAATTTTGTGAGGGAAAATGAGCATCTGTTCAGCAGATTCTGTTACCTCTCAGCAGGAAAGGAGAGCCTGAAAAAGTCAGTGCTTATGGCTTGTCCATGCTTCATCTCAGCATCTATCCACATCCATGACCTATTTGATACTCCCAGTAAATATTTAAATCTTAGACAGCTTCTTTTTTTTCCCTCCTATTCTTATTGTGCCTGCAGTCAGAGCACGGGGAGGGTCAGTGGTTCAGCTGCTGGCATAATTCATGCACAGTATCCTCCAGCATTATCCTATAAATCTTCTATTAACCTGCATTATTCCATTAATTCAATATTTATCTCTGGTGCTGTTAATGGAGTATTTGATTGAACAGTACATGAACATTGCATCCTGCAGCAGTAAGAAAGAAGGTGAAAATAGAATTTAAAACCAGAACAGGATAATTACTAATCTAATGTACTTGCAAAGTTGTTAAACAGAAATTCTGCCAGGCTTGCCCCAGCCGTGGGTCTGACGTTTCAATCCACTTAGCACAGATGGAGCACTCTGTAACTTGTACAAAGGGACATATTCCACAAAGGACACTGGAACCCTGATAAGATCACATCTGTCAGATGTTTCATAAGGTTTACTGTGGCTACGCAAAAATTCAAATGCAGAGGTAAGAATATGTCTCGGAGGAGCAATAGCAGCTGGATTTAGTCTTGATGCTTCGTCATTTTCAGTCATGATGGCACTAGGACACATCCTGTAGGAAAGATCTGGGCCTCATGTAAACAATCCATATGGACGAACTGAGCCTGGACGACTGTGAGTTGGTTCATATGTTCTTGTGTCCTTAAAACTGCTCAGAAATTCTAACTAATGGGTCTTATATGTTCACAGATAGATTGAAATCAAGTAGTGATGGTAATATCTGATACCAGTCAGATCCTGTGTGTAGCTCTATTTTGGGCCAGAGAATAGACATTAGACAGATGCTGGACTAGCATCAAACTGATGATTGCCATGTTTTAATGTGAAACTGCCAAAGACAGAGAATCTTTCACTATTTGCCTTAGTGGCTGATCCTTCACACCACTCGTGCTATGGATTCTTTCCCATCTCTATTGCCATAGTTTCCAAATTCTGTTTTCTACTGTTCTTTTCTACAGACTACTTTTTAAAGAGCCGTGACCTCAACTCACCTCTGGATTTTTGCTCTACAAAATCTGTTTAGATCTCAGCATTGGCCTTAAATGTTTGCAGGAAAAAAAAAGAAGTAAAAAAAACTGAAAAAAAAGGAAAGTGAAAGCTGGCCAAAGTTTTCTGCTAGTGTTGCTGTACTGAAGCTCTCTTTTCCATGGCTTGGACCCAAAACGGTTCCACCATCTGGGCCACTGCACATCTGCTGAGCCTGTTCCACTGAGTAAACCTTCTACCAGCAGTTTCCACCCCTGCACTGAAGACAAGGACTTTGCACAAAGGTTGACAGCCTGTCCCACACCCCTTACTCCATTCTTAATGCACAGCTCATGGGAGGGTTTGAATATCTCTGTTTCCTTTCATTTGAAATACTCTTGCAGATTCCTGATCAAGGCTTTAAATAAAGAAGGTACTGTCTGCAGACAATCCCTTTTGAGTTTTATCTTGATTCCATTGCATGCTGGGAGAGGGGATTTGAAGCTTTTACCAGGGCTTTGTGGTTACCCAGGCAGTACAGATCGATAAAGCTTGTTGATACACACCTCATTATCCTGTCTCTGAGTCAAGAAGCTCCTATTTACCCAGGTCATCAGAGAATACCTGTAAGTAGGTCAGCCCGGGGATAGGAGGGGGCACCAACCCACCCTCCCTGCTTAGTATTCAAAATTTGCACTGAATTTCCCATCTATCATGGGGCGGTGAGTGTTAATTACACGGACAATGAGAAGCCAGAGAGGGTGAAGGCAGTGTCAGTTTTGCCCTTCTGATACTTGCCAGAATATTCATGAAGATTTTTTCTTGTTCCCGAAGCTGTTCAAGCATGTAATGATGAGAGCTTTTTTGTGGAAGTTCAGACTTCTCACACCATGAGAGCCTCCTGCTCTGATGTGATGTTTCCAGAACTGCACTCTGCCTGCAGCTTGGGGAAGGGACTGTCTCGCTGTTGTAGAATACAGACAGCATTTGCAAGTCGTCGGTGTTTCTCCCAGCCTCCTTTCAGCACTTGAGGATGTTAGCAGGCAGAGCTTTTATGGGGAGTGCAAGAGACTAATGTTGAAAAGGAGGCTGCTATCTTACAGCTGCTGTAAGCACTGGCAGTGATGAAAGGAAATCGGGGTCAAGGATCAGAGATTTTGTGTAGGGCAGATGGATCAGACATGTCGTATGTCCAATTGATGAGATAGCCCTTATCAAGGTATTTAACAGTATCAAGGGCCTTGCTGAAAGAGCAGTACAAAGGAAGATCTTTCCAAATGCACTTGCAGTGTGGTCAACCGTGTCAATACACCACAATTACTAACATGGGTAGAGGACCAAACCCCTTTCTTTCACCACAAAAGCTGACTAGGGAGAGATTTGGAAAGACTGCTGAATAATGGCTTTCTGACTGATGCTGCATGATTAAAGCTGGAGCTAGTTTAAAATACCACCTTAGTAAATGTCTACAAGGGCCTGCCAATTGGCTGTGATAGGGAAGTGCTGCTCAGCTGGCCCAGGGCCTGCCCTGACCGGCTCCCAGATCCCATGGAGGACCATGTGGGTCTTCTGCATGCTCATCCATCCTCTGGATTCTGCAATGTTGAGGACTTTCAGCTGAGGTTTTCTAGCTAATGGAGTCAGGCTGCTTTTCCTCATAGGAGTAGCATCCCTCATTTTTTCATCTTTATACAATTAGGTTTTTTTTTTTTTTTTTGGAAATAAATACCAAAAAAAAAAAAAAGAGAATAGGAAATATATACTCTTCCTGTGGCAAGGTGCCCTTCTGGGGCTGAGGCATGAATCACTGCCACACACCCAAGGAACTGCTCTCATATGGGGCTTCTCAGGCCCACCACTGCAGCCACTTCTCTCTGCCCTCTGAGTGTATCTTCAGCACTTTGGTTTTGTCTATGCCAGCGATCAGGCAGGTTTTCCAAACCTGTCAGAAAACACTGTTGCTCCAAATCAGCCTCTCTGGCCTTTTGGTTTGCTCTAGAGATCTGCAGACATGCTGGCAAGTACTGTTTGGAACTAAGACTTGATTTTTTTTTTTTCCAAAGAACCGTGAGTTTTAGTCAGAACACATTTCCAACTAAACATTTCCAACTGGCTCTAGTAATTACCCTTAAGGGATTTGTCAGTTTGATTACTTGTAGCTAAAGAGAAACCTACACCAGTTCACATTAATGCCTTGTCTCTACCCTCATTTCACTTCTATCACTCAATAGAAAGTCACTAATAATGTCAAATTCAGAGCTAAGAAGACTTCTAGGATTTTTATCATTGTAACGTTCGTTCTTCTGATCCCTCTTGGCACACAGAAGCCTGGTAAATTCCACATAGACCCAACAACCCTGTGGAAGGCAAATCCAAGCCTTTAGCCATCTCATGCTCCTGTCCTAAGGAAAAACTTGTGAAAGAAATTAATGATAGGTGCAACAAACCCCAGTCTCACATACCAGATTTGTGGTTCTTTGGTCAGCCCAAAGGAAGCCCTCACTATTGCCATCTTCAGCACATTCAAAATTCCAGTTTTATTGCTTACTTTCCCCATGGAATGAGATAGGCAACAAGAGCAATCTGATAGATCAGAGGATATGCTGGGTTTAATCTGAAAGGCGGCGGTTCACGTTGGAGGATTCTGTATCCCTTTAAGCCTTTTGAAAAGTTAAATTTAAGTCAATATCAAAGTAAAACATCATTTCAGCATGCCAAGGCAAAGTATTCATTTTGCCAGTGTAGAAACTGCCTTAAAATTTTTATGTATTATTTTCTCTTTTTTACCTCTCTCTCTCCCTCATGCTTGAAAGCATTTGTCAAAATTTGTTCTGATTCATAAATAATAATTTTAACCTGGCCAGAAAATGGAAAGAGCAGAACTGAATGTCACACGTATTTCCCCACCTACAGCCTTCAACCTGCTTAGAGTAAGGAACTTCAGAGGCACGGATATCTGTGCTTTGAAACAAAAGTAGTACAGATAAAGGATGATTGATAATATTTTTCCCATTTTTCCCTTCTGCAGGGGTTATAGGTCCAGACACACCCCGAAGTCATCTAGTGGGTGGCAACCCTGCCATGCCAGGCTGGTTGGAACTAGATGGTCCTTGAGGTCCTTTCCAAACCAAGCCATTCTCTGATGGTACACGATGAAGGTCCCCTCCAATCCAAGTCATTCTATGATTCATTCTGTGATTCTAAGTGAAAGGTGACGATCAGATCACAGGAGAAGATTCCTACTTATCTGCTTATCCTATTTTAAAAAAGCAGTGGGCAATTACTTCCCCCCTCCCATATCCCTCACCACAGTGATAAATGAAACAGAACATTGCCTACTTTCTATTAGAAATTAATTCTGATGTATGGATGTGCCAATGTTTATAATTAGCACAGTAATGTGTAGGCCCTGCTCCTCTTGACTAATTTTTCATCTCTATTATTATTCACTTGCTGGTGACAGTGACTGTTTTCCACCTCATAAAGTGACAAGACTTACATGTCAACACCGTTCAATACATTAAAGGCGGTTTGCATTAAAAAGAACCACAAAAACCAGGTGCGCTGTAAACAAGGTAGGAGAGAGCACAGTGGGGCAGCTGTGTACAAAGTTTTTCCTGTGTCAGATTTACTGTCAGTATGGCCCCCAGACAAACCCACAGGAGCCCATGAAGGAATGATAAATCCACCTGTCAGGCCCAGGCACCAGGGACATCCTTCTTCAGCAGGCATCAGCATTTCAGAACAACACAGTTGTCATTTTCGCATCAAGAATGAATGGCTGGATTTTTCAAAGGGCTCGATGACAATATGATGGCTGCTCAGCAGAGACAGCTAGCAAAACTTCATGCGACCGTATTCTGTCCAGATAGGCAGTACCATCAGGATGGAAGATTATGCAGAATTGTGTTGATATCACCACTATATTATTTTAGCAGAAAGTTCTGAAAATATTGATGTATTCCTTTTAAAGGCTGCTTTTATTTTAATATAATATTTTGGTGCTGCAGTTTGAAATGAGTTTTCGTTTTGTAGTTTTATTTTTAATCTCTAGATTGACAGACATTTGCTCACAGATCTTTGCTTTCAGGATCCAAAATCCTGTCTCAACCCAAGTTTCACCAGAAAACAAGTTCTTTCATTCAGGCTGGGCTAAAGATTTAACTTAGATTAGGCATAACAAGTAGAGAATCTGCCTGTGTGGGAAACGATCCCTTAGCATCACAGTTTCAGCCCCATAACCCTCTTTCCTTAGAGGAAAAGCAAATTGTTAGTAGCCTCCATGATTAAGAGGACTTCATGGATTGAAGAGCAACCTTCAAACCCTTTCTAGAGCACAACTTTCAGCTTTTTCATTGCTTGGCTTCCCAAAGAATATTACCTTGATGCTCCCACCTTCCCCAAGCAGCTGCCACTCTCTGCAGTCCTCAGTTCATTCCCAATTGCAAACTAGTTCCAGTGGCATGGTGCTTTCCCTTCACCTGCCCTAATGTTGGAGCGTCCCAGAGCATCCCACTTTGCCCCTGTGTGGATTAGAAATCACTGGTGCAAACGTTGCTTGACCTCCCTGAATCTGCTTTCACTGTGCTTCCAAAGAAACCACCATTGACCACATTGAGTTGACTGTAGACAACATTCTCCCATTTCCAGCACTGGTGTAGGCACATTCTGTGTGCTCCTCTGTGGTGCCAAACAGCTTCAATACCATGAATCTCACTTGACTCTTATTGCTTTCTCAAGACTGAATTCAAAATTCCCATGTCTTATTAAAAGAGCTTTAAAGAGCAGCTTCCTCCCAGGCACCGTCCCATCTTCTGGGATTCACTCTCCAGGCTGTGCAGTGAAGTTGTAGCCATATCGTGGTAAATGCAGCAATATGCATCATGACCTAGGGGGCTAGGCAATGATATTACGCAGCGTGGTAATATTTCATTCAATCAGATAGAGGCACCAGAGAGGGCTGTGTTTTAAAATGAAGGGAAAAATTTTATTAGCTAGAAATTAGTTTTGAAAACAGAGCCCCTACTCAATTGCATTTCTTTCTCTCATGGCCAAACTCTAAAACGTTGAGAGTCAACCCCTTGACTAGTGTAAATTGTGAAAGTTAATGTGGCCATGATGCTTTATGATGAAGTTCTGGCTTGTATTAGTTGTATGCCAGTGTAAGTCCTCTGAGTGCCAAGAAATTATTCCAGCTTATAATTGAGATCTGTATCTGGCCCCTGAAGAGCAACTGTAGTCCATAGCATACAGCCAGTGGTTTTATTAACAACTTTTCAGTGTTCCTGGTACTTTATGGGAACATTTTTTGCAATAGATGGGTAAGTATTTTATCACTACAAGATGGAAAAAAATACTCCCTAAACTTTTCTGGATGCTAGAAAATCTTGGTACAACAAAGCAAGAAATCATCTCAGCGCTGAGAGGCAGCAGGAGCCAATGGGCATACTCTAAGCCAGGTCTCTGCAGGACCACTGTGTGAAGATACAGCCTAGAATGGAACTGCACATATGCCTAAAGTACCAGTGTTCTTTGGACAAAATTGACATATTTTCTACTTATCCACAAATATTTTTATCAATAATGTTGAAATTCTGCATGGGACTTACAGATTTATGGGGTTCACTCTTTTATTTAAAATTCTGTCTTCTTTAGCTATCTTGTTCTGAATAAACACAAAGATTCTCCCACCAACCTTGAGGTTTCAGGTGTGGCACAACAAACTGGCTTCATTCCTTGACAGTTTTTGGCAACAGCAAGATGTTTCTCTCTCACAACTTACACTGAGGACCTCTAATTTGTGCGTGGTGGTGAGCCCCACTGGATTTTCAGGAAGGGCTAAGAAGCAAAGGTAGCAACGTGGGAAGTTCGATCTCAGAAGCTTTGCGAATGGAGGATGGGTGCAGCCATCAGCCTGGTGCTTGTCCCCCCCTCACTGCTGCCTGCTCACCTTGGCTGAGTTGCAGCAGACTGGCACAAGCAAACATGCTCACAGAAACTATTTGTGTGTCATCATATGCAACCTTCACCTGACTCAGGAGCAGCTGGTTCCTACAGCAGCTCCATCTCTGCAGCCAGGGAGCCTGGGCCACTGAGAACAAGCGACAAAATATCAGACATCTTGTCTGAATTATCTTTGCTTCTGTGTTGACCTGACAAACATGCAAGTGCAATGTGGCACAGCAAAGGCTGCAGGAAGCAACATGCCTCCAGTCATCTAAGTCTCTGCCCCTGGAGGACAGAGCAATGCAGCAAGCTGTTTTACCTCCCAGAACAGCAGTGCTGCAGCCCATGCAGCAAGCACCAGCAAGCATCAGTGAAATCCTTGGTATGGCTGCAGCCAGCAGGAAGAATTTTTGATTACGCCCCAGCAGCAGGCCACATGGGGCTAATTGGGATGATGTGAATCTGGAGTCCCTCCATCAGAGGTGGTGGAACAGCCTTCGGACTGTGCTGCCCTGTGCTGCCAGTCTGAAAGCGGAGTAATTGGGACTGCTGGGTTTGACAATGACTTGGAACAAGGCCATTGTTACAGTTCATTAGTAGATTTTTTTATTTTTTTTTTACTACCTCTAAAGTAAACAGTAGTTTCCCAAGACCAATTTAAAATCTATTTTTACTTCCATCCCCAAGAGTCTGGAAAAGCGTTTTGAAGAAAGCTTCTTTCAAAGTCTCTGGTGACTCGACTAATTAAATCAGCGGCCTCATGTGGAAAAAAATACACTTCTGTAGCCTCATTTTTTTTCTGTCTGCAATGAAAAAAAAAACTATTTTTGAGCTTTTGTTTTGTTTTGTGCTCTACTAATTCATGACATTCTAGGAAAGCTGCTAAAGCAAATTATTGTCAAGATAGCTTCTTTCTTTATGAGAAGGTGCTCACTAGCCTTGAAACAGCACATAATTTGGGAAGCAGCACATGAAACTGTGATGCCTTTTATCATTTGTGTACTCTTAGCAGCCAGCTTATTACCACTGTTTTGCAACTTTTTACAAAGGAGTGGACAGTGTGGTGCTCTCTCTTGGATACTTCCTTTTTTTTTTTTTTTTTGTCTGAAATCTATGCATATTTAGATTGCAAGTGCATTCATCTGCTTTCTCTCTTTTAAAATGTAAGTGGTTATTCAGTAACAGCATGTTACGGTTTTCTAATGGCTCCTCTCGGAGTGATTTGCAGACATTGATGACCCTGCTCTAAGAGCGCTCCTGAGAGCAAGCTCTGTCACAATACTGCCCTCTGTTTTATCAGATTGCAAGGCTGAAGCTGCGATGTCTGTGATAAGGGAGAATGCACTGTCATGGTTTTGGTTGGGATAGGGTTAATTTTCGTAGTAGAGACTTGTGTGATGCTATGTTTTGGACTCTTGTTGAAAATAGTGGTGGCAATGCACCAACATTTTTAGCTGTTGTTGAGTTGTGCTTGCAGGGAGCCAAGGGCATTTCAGTCCTTGAAATGAGGAACTGAGGGGGCATAGTCAGCAGAACTGGCCCAGACTGGCCAAATGACATCACATTCCATACAGCATCATGCTCACCAACAAAAGCCCTAACTTAAACCACAGTGATCCTACTTAACCACTGGACCAACTTACACAGGTTGATGGGAGATTCTTCATCACTGAAAAGACTTTAGATGAACAATGTTTAAAAAGGACTTAGTTCAATGAATTTTTCCGGTTATCCTGTCCAGAAGGTTGGATTAGCTTATAATTGTGGCTGTTCTGGATTTATTATCTGGAAGTCTTTTTAAGATAGATTTAGCATGTTTGTCTTGGTCTCCATTCAGTCTTATAAAATTGACTTCATCATTATTCTCATTATAAAATTGGCTTCCAAACTGAAATCTATCAGAAGATTTTGCTCAATAGTTTCCAGATATTGATTATACAATGATATGATCTGTACAGATGTATTCAGTGCATATGCTTATATAGATAAACTGTGACCAATATACTGCTCATCACAGGAAAAAAATACAAAAACAGTATTTTTCTCTCTTACAAATCACACTGTGACTAAACACCCGGCTGTTACCCCTTTTATAAAATTACCATACGCATGATAATTTCACTTCTTTAGTACATGCTCCCACTTGGTGCTCACAGAACTCCCAGAGCTGAACATGTACAAACCCTGAAGTGGTCATTAACACCTGTCTAATTACTTAGAGACGCACTGGAAAGGCATTACTTCCAACTGCTGTGCATGTGGAATATCTTCTCTTCCCACTGCTCCATTGAGCCTGCATTGCCAACTTTCTTTCAGCAGCCACCTTGTAAAATTGGCATGAACAAGAGGAGGGGGGAAAATAAATAAGAAACAATTTCAGGTGTTAACGTAACCTGCTTCCTCGGTTCCTCAGATCTGAAGTAAGTGCACTTCATCTAGTCACTGTATTAACAGCATTACCAGGGGAAGATCACAGTCTCTTTTACGTTTGCTGTGGAAAAAAATGACAAAATATTCCCTTGTTCGTGTGCTTTTTCAGTTATTTGAAGAGATTCAATGGAATCACAAAACGTATATGCTTGCTTTTTATCTCTCACCTTCTCCCAGCCTCCACCTGGATTCATCATGTTATAAACGTTAGCGATTTAGCAAAGCGAGTTGTCTCCTGCTGAGCAAACAGGAAAGTGACAAGAGACAAGGTCGGGCTGCCCTTTGCTCCTCGTGGTACACAGGTTATTTTGTGTGTCTAAAGCTCTGGCTGTAGCAGGACTGGAGAAATATCAAAAGATATTAAACTTAAGAAAACAAGGCACCGGGAGAATGTAACCTTCATCAAGCAGGAAAGCAAAAAGATTCTTATTCTTGGCTTTCCTGGTTGCCGTGCTCTTGTCTGAACTCACAAGGCTGTTTTAATGTTCTGTTTTATTTTCCTCACTCTTGTTTGAAATGTTCTAGTTTCAGATTTGAAAGCAATTTTCACGAATTGATAGTGGAGAGATGCTGAAAAGTGCGTGTACATGCATGTGCCGGCCGAGAAGGCCCTCTGTTGTCCCAGCAGAGGGACGATAAATATGGCCATAAACGCCAATAAAAACAAAATACTGAGCTTTTGCTGAACACTGATTACAGAGAGGACCTCTGTGAAGACAGTGATTACTGGCCCTCTTGGATATTCTACGCAATTGTACAAACATATCAGGGCAACACCTTGGTTTTTCCTTTTGGTGCATTTGAAAGACAGCAGCAATAAATAAATAAATAAATAAATGCATCTTTGCAGTATTTGTTTTGCCCACAGTAAATGAGGACCTGGGAAGAAAATCTACGGTTTCTTTCTTTTATTGCTGCCATTTCAAGAATCTAGTAGGTTTGAATGGGGGAACATGTATATTTATATATATATATTTATATATAGTGAAATGCTTTACTCTGCCAAATGTTTCAAAGGTAAATAAACAAGTTTTATTGTTTGCTTTTATACCTAGATGTAGCATTTAATAGATATATTAAACAGTGCAAGATATTCTAAGGAAATATTGTGCATCTCACAGCTGACTTACAATGTCACAACAAATCTATATTTTACTAATGGAAACAAGGCTTTCTCACATAAAGTGCTCAGAGCTTTTGGAGCACATTTTCTACCACACTCATTTCTCCCACACTCTCCCAGATGTTTTGCAATCACACCCCATTGCTGTTGCAAACAAGACTGTGCTATTGAAATGACCTTCATTTCCTAACAGTCGTATTGACATGTTGAAGCAGGAAATGAGACATAAACGTGGGGTGAAGGAAGGCCTTGGATGAAAAGACACAAAGCAGAAGGACTCTTTAATGGACCATGGTAGCTCTTCAAGCAATAAGGATGCAGGATAAGTACCACATCCAAAACAAGGCTTAGGCAACTAAAACAGGACCTATATAGATGACACCTTGAAGCTTAGATGCAGAAATAAAATGAGAGCCCCTCACCCACCACATCTCTATGGCAGCCAGGCTGCTTTCTTAAGAGACAGTGAGTTTTAATCCTTTCAGAAAGCAGAGAGAATCAAACATGGGTCTCCTACATCTCTGGGCTATTATTGCTATTTATAGCCTCTAGTATAAAAGGCTCTGTGTGTTGGAGGTGGATTTGAAATAATCTCTTTCAAAAGAAGAATAAATCTTAGATTTTCTCTTTCTTTTTCTCTTTTGGCAATGGCAGGGGCACCTGCCCTGTGGGGAAAGTTCCAGGTCATAAATCCTGAGCGCTACAAGTTTTGGAGCTGGCCTTGTTACACCCATCTAAATTAAACCCTGAGGATGTACCTACAGCAATGATCTGACCTCTGTTATCACAGCCTGGTGCTGGACCTATTTTCTTCTCCCCACACAGCCGCAGTGGCTGCTGCAGTCTAATCACACCTGTGCAGTAAGAAATGTATTTGGGCCAGGAGGGCCAAGGCATGGGAAGCAGTTATGTGCTGTATAGGGTGCCCTGCTCTTGCAGCCACATGGCTTTCTGCAGAGACAAGCCAGTGGGACTGTGTAAAGGTCATCAGATGATCAGACTCTATAACAATGTCACCTGAGTTCTAAGTCCATCCCACAAAACTATTCACTCACCTACTGCTCGTGTTACAAGTCCACAGACAGAGCCATACCAACAACCACTAACAGGGAGAGAAACCATAATGCTCATACAGTTAGACAAAATTAGACCTGGATTCAAGCCCACTTTTAATCTTCGGGAAGACTCATGTCATGCTAGCCTTCCTTCTGCACTGCAAAAGGCACATTTTCATGCAGCTATTGTCTTCTCTTTTCTTGTTGTTGCCAAGATGTAATAGCAGGGTTACATTACTGGCCTCTGGAACAAAATAGTTATAGTAAAACTAGAGTACTAGAAGTACTTAAAGATATCAGAGGAGAGAGAATGTAATAAAAGAACGAACATACTCAGCTTTAATTCCCTATGTATTAATGGGCCAAATGTCACTTCAAGCCGCAATTTAGAGATGTGATTTCTTGACATGAACAGTAGTTTCTAGGAAGAGTAGTTCTCTGGTACACTCCTAGAGAGAATGGTCTTAGAATTAAACTTTATTGCATATTTCCATCCAGAGAAAATTTTGCTGGGTTGCAAAGACTTCATAGAGTGTTCCTCACAGATTCTTAGGTGATCTGGATATAATTTTGATTGCCTCAAGGAGTATTTCTTTATCCCGAATTGTGAGCTATTTGTAATAGCTCAGTGCCTTTGGCCATAGCGCTGCACTGAAAGCACTGCATCTGGGGCATGTGCTCATCAGACTGCTCACGCCTCCTAGAAGAAGTGCCTGAAACTACGAGAAGTAGTCAAAATTTCTGTGAGCTTCCTACTAGAAGCCCAGCAGAGGCTAAGCTCATTTATAACTGACTCTAATAAGACACCAATCTCAAAAGGCAAAATCTTTTATCTTCTCTGACAATCTTGAGGAGAACTGGCTTGAATTCATCTGAAACTGATCTGAACAGTCCAATACCATGTGTCTTCCTTATTGCTATCATCTTGTTCTCACGCAACCAGTTTCTGGAGCTTCCATGGGGCTTCAGGAAGGATGGACCTGGTCTCTCACAGAAATTCGTTGCACTGTCATAGTCCCATGGAACCCAAACATTTGCTGTGTGTGGTTATCATTGAGGCTGAGTAAGAAATTAAGACATCCTTTCTGAGAACCTCAATTTCCTTGAGATTATGCCCACATAGGAAATTTTTGAAAAAGGCAAAGTCCAGTGAAGACAGAGAATGAAAAATACATCAAACATCAAGTAGAGTTGAACAAAAGAGGAGCAAAGGAAGAATCTGAAGGAAATTCTTTCCGATATAACACTCAATAAGAAATAAAATATGTAGTACCACAATATGCTATAGCAAACTTGCTTTGGGCTGTTCCTTCTATATCTGATATAAACAAAGTTTCTGCTGCTTATTAAATTCATCATAGTCATGCCTTTGCAGCCCGGAGCTACCTGGTCTCCTCAAATACTTGCATTACAATACTGCTTCAGGGATTTCATTTCTAGTTATTATCAAGATCTGCTTTCATCAGGATTTCAGACCAAATCTAATCATGCTAATGAAATGCTATCTTGACTGTACACTGTATGTTTTGGTCATAGCCACTATTTATTTTCTCCCATCCAAAGTGCATGAGGACAGTTCTCCAGATGCAGAGAAGAATTTGCCAGGACCAGTAGATCTTTTCATCATTGCCAGACAGCTGTAAGTATTCCTTTGCTCACTGGAACACTGTTAGTCTCACTGTAACATCTGAAGTCCATGCTAAGATATTATTAAGGCAGGCTCCCAGCAATTCTGATTCCTGAGTGTAGCCTTAACCTAGCTCACCTGTGAGTTAGAGTCATGTTCAAGCTGTGACCAGCAGAATGGACAAGTCACAGGGTTCAGTGTGTTCATTTCTCAATTTTCATTCCAGTGACATATTTCCAGTAGCAGTAGGTGGCATTAGCATACAGACCTAGAGAAAACATGGAGCATCCACATGTCCAGCCACCTTAATACTATCTCCTCTTTCTTTTACTGCACTTAAGCTGCTGCTTCTACGTTGTGAGAGACGTGATCAATCCCTGCTTTTTAGTACTGTAATTTTATATTTATTTGCCAAGTCTATGAGAGCTGCAGCTTCCTGGTAATACCATGACTACATTACATGATGGAACCCATACCAGGAGTCAGCTCTTCATCATAAAACTATCCAGAATTAAGTTCATCCAGGCAGAGGACATACTCTTCCAGAGATGCAGCTCCCTTCCTCTTTTTGACATCCCTGAAACCCACCTGGGCCTTGGAGTGGCCCCTCAAGTTAATAGCCAGGTCTTGATCCCAGCATGTTATCCTCCTCAAGACCACTCTGTCTTGGGCAACTTGTCACTCAGCTCCTGTCTGCATGGGCAGAACTCCTCAGTGCTCTGCAGTTCTGGGGACAGCATTTCCTGCAGCTACATTTGGATTTGCTCTTTTCTGTCTCTGAAATGGGTCTCTCTGGGTAACTGACATGGACTTTGAGTGACATTCGATGGACTAAATATTGGCTAGGAAACTGTACCCCAAGGAAATGAAAAGGACCTGAAGGCATCAGCAGTACAGATAAGTGACATTTCCTTACGGTTACAACAGCACCCAAGGGAGGGCAACTGCACAGTTGTCTTAGCACAGGGACAGCTGCTAAACCAGATGCTGTGTGCTCCTGGTCCAGTATAAAAGAAGACTAAGTGACCCTAAATAAAATGGAAGGCAGACTCTGCATAAAAACAAGTGGTGGTTTCCACAGGGGAGAAAAGCCTAACTAGGAGAATGAGACACTCATGACTAAGTCAGAGAAATGGAATAAACATTGTATCGATTCCCAGCAACATACGGCACCATTAGACTGGGACAAAAGCTACAGTGTCCGGATCTAGTTTGGGCTTCCTGGTGCTTGGCCTATCCAAGTGGTCAGAGCCCTGTGGCCAGAGGGAAATACCAGGTGCAGAGGCTGAAGAACCTGGGAGCAAATAGAAGAAAGCTCAAAGGGCAGACACAGGCTGTCAACATTTCATAGCCTGGATCTGGGCAAATGCATTCTGTTGAATCTCTATTTTTCATTCTCTATTGAATCTCTCTGTTTTGGTATGAATTGCATTTTCAATCAAAACAGAAATCTTCCTGAAGCCTTTTCAGTCTGAAAAAAAGGAAAATTATTCTTTGCTTTCACTACTCCAAGTTTTCTTTTCGTTCTTAGTAGAAAAACTGGTTTGAAAAACAGTAAAATTCTTTTCCAATCATAGTGTCCTGTTTCAGAAAGCAGAGACAGAGCTGGGGCTGAAGAAAAGGCAGAGAAAACCAACCAACCAATCAAACAAAAAGCACTCTGGCAACAAGACTAAAGGCTCTGGCTTTCAGTTCTCAGGCACACTGGGGCTTAATTTTCCTCTCATGTGCAAATGTAAACCAGACAGCATTCCACTGAATGTGGTGGAGTTAGTCTGATGAGAAAATGACATAAGAATGTAGCAGAATCGTGTCTTTCCTAGTTAAAGCAAATCAGTTAGCCTTAGGGTGATTTTTACCAAATTCAAACATTCTTCTCCCACCAGATCCTTATCATAACCCAAACTCTGTTTAGTCCTGGGTAAACAGCAGAATCTGAACTAAGACCTTGAAAGATAAATGCAGAATGAAAATTCAGTGTAAAATAAGTTTCACCTTCAGAAAAAATTGCACAAGAAAACTCAGAAACTGAGACAGAAAATGGTGTGTCCTCCTGGTGCAGTTTACATATGGTGTCAGTCACAGGGCTGACAGGCAGCAGGGAGAGCTGGGTGGAACAAAAATTCACTAAGACTGCGCTTTGCAATAGAGATGCAGGGGGAAGCTCCAGTTACCTACCGTCAGGATTTTTATCTGCTGCATACAGCATCAGAGAACACTATCCCTTTCACTCTCTCCCTCCTTGTACTCATGTATGCAACATTTATTCTAACTTGATGCATTTTTCTTTTCATTTACGGTTGAAAGCTGAAATCAGTTTTGTACTCCCATGGAACTCTTCAAATTCCCACCCAAATTATTCTAGAGCTGATCTCCTAACCCAGAGGGGCTCTGCTGGCAGTACTTCCATTGAATATCATTTATATTCCCACTGAGTTCAGCAATAAAGCTCTCCCATCTGAATGACTGAGGGCAACATACAACACTATCTTGCTGAGAGTCCATTCCCAATCAGCTTCGTGAGTAGTTACCGAGTAAGCCATCGTGCTGTTACAAAGCTACTCTCATTTGGATCCTCTCATTTGCCTGCTGAAGTATAACAAATTATTTTCCTCTTCCTTTTTCTTTTTTTACAAATTATATACAACTGCTGAAACCAAACCAATGACTTTTGTGTGAATGCAATTGAAGTGGGATCCCTGGTAATAGTTATTATTCCATTTCAGTAATGGTCACACCTTGAATAGCTAAAGCAAAGCAACAGAGCATAAAAGAGAAGCTCAATGAAGCAGAAAGGGTTTGATATGATATTCAAAGCTCATGTTCTTTTCAGCAGATGAAGTGGGAAACTATCCTATCCAAATATCAATGCTAATGTACTCTCCTTAGGCAGATCTGGAAATCCAACTCTTAAATATTATTTTCTACTTCCTGAGCCATGAGAACCCAGATTGTGTGTTCTCTTATCAGATATTATCCACAAGGATTGCACAAGGTTGTTGGATGGAGGAAGGAGAGAAGGATGCAACGGTTCACAGGTCCTGACTTCGCTGTACCACAATCAACACGGTCACAGGATACTGAGCTTCCTTAGCCTAAGATGGACACTGAGACTCACCTGAGCCTCTCCCAAGGGCCAAACAATGAAAAGGTTTCTTCTCAAAGGGATTTAGAGCAATTAAAATGAAGTTGCTGATCAGCTTTAGCCTCTAGAAGTGACCATGGTTCTCCCTGCTTACTATAGATACAGGCTTGTATTTGACCTTTTCACTGAGAACTTAGAAGGAAAAAAATCCACATTTGTTTCTGGCAACATCTGTCAGTGATGTTTTTCCCCCTTTAAAAGGCAGATCAGCTCTTTTTTTTCTCATCCTCTTTTCAGACATATAATGGCAGGCTACTTCTGCCAACCTTTGCCCCGTGGTGGTTGTATCTCATGGACAGAGCTGGTATTTTGCACCTCTGTGTTTGTTGTTCTAGGACCATCTTTGTCAGTCTGTCTTTTTCCTTTGAAGACACTGAGCAGTTTCTCATTTAGCCAGGCTAATGTCCTTTGATATCCTTCTTTCATTGTGGAATAATTTGCATTTTACCTGCAACATAATGCCTGTAAGGAACTGCCTGCTTTCTGGGTTATTCTTTTCCCTTCAGACTTGTGCCCTAGGAGCTCCCACCTCCCAGTTATCCGTCCGTATCGATGTCTGAGGTCTATAAGTCCATTCTGTGCATTTGCTGTCATCCTGCCAGAGTCGTGAACTTTCACAGCCTTGAATGCTCTCACCCAAATTGCATTCCCCCTGCCTATTCCCAATGAACTGAACTATCTTAGAGTCAAGACAGGGAAACACATTCGTGTAACTCCTATGTACTGACCCTGTTACCACACACTGTGAGAAGCTGATGGGCAGTTTGGGTCTGGCTTTATTTTTCTAATTCTCCCCAACCTGCGTCCTGGCGTTGATGCCATCTCTTTTCCATCATGCAGAAACTTGCATTTAGTCAGCCCCATGCATCACAAGCAACTCCTCCTCCCAGCCAGAGCGATCTGTGCTTTTTGTATTAATGTGCCAGAGAGTGGAATTGTCCCACCCTGTGCTTTTAATGCCAAATTCATCATATTTTAAAGCACTGAGACTTCCCTTGGCCAGTTTGTCTGGTCGAGCCTCTGGGTAATTTTTATGAATCGCTATGAAACAGATAAAGAAAACTTTTGGCAAATTTTAAGCGCACAGCTTAATACTACCCAATATCGCCCACAGATATTACAGTTATGACATCGGGAAGAAAATGAACATGGAATGAAATGACAGGGCATTTAGCCACATAAAGAAGCTACTCAGAATTGCCACTGATTGGATTTAAAATCTTCTTTAAAGAGCAGAATGGCTATAGACCCTCACTCCTCAGGAATATAGAATGAAACTCTTAGGATTCAGGAGGTCGGTTTCGGAAGCAAGGCTGCTCGCTGCTTGCCTCCTGTGCTATTTCATTTATTCTCTCCTGAAACATCTCCACCATCCAGCAGAGGAGGCCTTGTACTGACAAGTTCTAGGTCCAGGCATGTGAAGCCTAGCAGTGCCGCAGCTTACTTGCACCAGTGTGCATGCAAACTGGAGTCACAGAACACTTGAAAGATATTCCAGCCAGATCTGCTTGTTACCTATTCTTTACAGGGAAATTTAAAATTCGTTATTCGCTCCTGGTTGAGATATTGATAAATGTATGTATTAATTTACTATTTCAGTTGTGTATTTCTTTAGTTAATTATGTAGCAACTTAATTTATCTTCTGTCAATTTGTTTTCCCTCAATAAATGATCCGCCAACAATACGTTATTTTTAATTAGCCTGCAGCAAGTGTCTCTACGAATGTAAATCAAATGCTTATTTGAGCCATTAATTGAAAAGGAAAGAACATTGAAATTCATATTGTGTTCTTCTTTTTTTTTTTTTTAATAGTTTTTTTTTTTACTCTGGAAGGATTATGACAAAACAGTGCCTGCAGCAAGGAATTGACAACACACTCTGATAACCATAAAGGAACAGAAATGTACAAAAAAAAAAAAGACAATCTACTTTTTCTAGCAGATAATAAATGCCAGGTACTTAAAACAAAAACTGTAAATGAAAGCGTCAGTTATTGATGATGGAGAAAACAGAAACCCATCTCTCTCCAGCCCTTCTCTTATTATTTTTGAATGTAACTTAAGGAACAATCCTTTTGGATATATCTACATGAGGAGGTACAGAAAACCAAGACTCTTCAATTAAGGAGCGTTCAGCCCAGTGGAAAAACTACAAAATAAATATGGGGACCACTACCTCCCTGCTGCCTGTAGGGTTTTGCAGCTGCTGGGCCGGACAACTTCTGGAGCACTGTCCCACACTGCAGTACGCTGCTACCCATCCCTGCCTCCTTGGGTTTTGCTCCAAGTCACGGATTGATCCCTAGGGATGTGCTAACATTTTCCTCAGTCTTTCATCACTATGACAAAATTCCTCTAGTGTTCGATGACTTTCCTTCCCTAGTTTAGTGGAAGAACTCTGTTCCATCTGTTTTTTATTCCACTTTTCTTTTTTTTTTTCAGATTGCAAAAGCATCGAGTCCTGCAAAAACATAATCGGCGTCATTTTGTTTTATTTTCTCCTTGGTTAATTACAACAAGTTTCTCAGGCTTTAGGTGTCACTTTAAACAGAACTACTGCTGATACCATTTTAGTCAGAGAGGTGTTTGGGATTTTTACTGCATTTTGTAATCACACATTTCCCCCTATTTCAAGCAAAACATCAATGGCCCATCTGGCACATAAACAATAGTTCAAAAGAAAACCATTGTCTTACAATAATGAAGCAGGCAGCATTTTTAACCTTGATGTTCTGGGATGTGTGAGTGCTTCTCTGTGAAAAGAGTGGTTATGAGAAAACCTCTTAATAGCTCAGATTTTCTGAGGCATTTTGTACAATGGTTTCCCAAAGGGACTTTATCTTCATAATTATCTTTGTTATTGTTTCTCTGTGCCACATGTCACCCTATTGCACTACTCCACCTGAAGAGTCCTTGGTGGCTGTGTGACTTGTATGACAAAAAGTGTCAGGTACACATTATTTAGTGCAGGGTGCTCTTAAGGGGTTTTCTAATGAAATAGGGAGGAACCACTGCTTTTGAAGGAATACATCTTGCTGTGCTGAGATGAGGGAATCCTACAGCAGCATTTTATCATCTGTTGCTTTCTGCAGTGTCACGGTGACTTTTGCAAATGGAAAGCTGCTGTGATTATCTGTAATTTGATTTCAGATTTACAATCGCTGAATGGACATAGCTTCTTAATTCCAAAGGGCAGCACAATAAGGGCCTGGGGAGTAAATTATGAAAAATATCATAAGAAATACTTCATAAAGAAGTCATGAAAGTGAAAGACCTGGAGAATAGATGATCTGGCTTATCTTGGAAGTTTTACTCCCCAGAAGAGGACTGAGTGCTCTTTGCCATTTCTATGTCATGCATTCCTATGAGATCAGCATCCCCTGAGTCCTGACTGCGTCATCTGTCAAGACTGCAGTTCCCATCCAATTGCTAATGGCTCACTGTGCAACCCCTTCTAAGCCCCATGAGTGTTTTAACACACGCTTAGTCCTGCTGAAGTCAAGGGCTCACCAATAAGATAAGACATTTTCAATCCTGGCATCTGACTCAGACGCCTAGAGATGCAGATTAAACACTTGAGAAAAGCCCTCTGCTACTTTTATCATCTAAATTCTGCAGCTGAGCACTAGTAAGGTCCTTAAACCCACCATTTGGATGCTGCCTAATCCAGTTGCCTCTGGTCCCCTGCACAGGGCGCAGCAGGGACACTGGGCTTCTGTTGCTGCAGTGCTGCTCTGTTCATTTGATCATTCCAAGAAGGTATTTGCTGAGATCTTGCACTACTTATGTGGCTTTCAAACTATTGCACTGCCCAAAATAAGCCTAGAAATATTTTCAGAATTGTGCTGAAGGGATCAGGGCTGTGATTTCCATAGGACTTGCAAGGTTTTAACACCCAGGTGCCTAAAATTCGTCTTTTCTCTGCCAGTCCCACTTCTCTGCGGAGGCTCTTGGATGCAGTAATCAGTTGGTGCTGGTCGCTGTAGCCAGTGGAAAACTCGGCAGGTCTTTGGGTTTTTTACAAGATGTCTTCTAAGGGCATCTGGATAGAACCAGCCTGAAGAAGAGCTTGAAACACAGGGGACAGATTCTTACTAGGGATACAAGAAACAATTGCCCCTTGAAGTTCGATGTGAAGGACAGTTTGGATATTGCTCTTTTTTTCAGCAAGTACAATTTTTAAAAATAAATAAATCTTATTAAAGTTTAATTTTAAGAATGTCCTGTGTTTTCAAATTCTTGATTGAATTACCCTTTAAAAATTAAATTGTAATCCTTTAGGAGTTATTGATTCAGAAGGAAGAAAATGCCAATAGTACCATTCTGGCCTGAAACGCTTCCCATCAAATTGACATAATGCTTTCAATTTGCCTAAATAACTCATTGAATCTGACTTAACTCTCATGGCTGGCTTTTCAAGCATTTGGTATCCATTTAGTAAGGCAGAAAGAAGGATGTAGGGGCCTCAGACTCAATCATACATGGTGACAAACGTTCCACCTGGACAAAGAACTGCTCCCTGCCATCCCTGGCTGTGGTGACACCAGCTTTTAGTGACTGGCAATGGGCATAAGGGATTTCTTATGGCACTGCTCCGAGCTCCTGGGGTCAGTGTAGGCCCAGAAATCCTTTGGGTGAATGTCCAGCATCCTCTGTTGCAAGGTGGCTGCAGAGGACATATGAAGAATTTGTCCTTCATGTGTGAAAAGGTGCTGAGGAGAGCAGGTGTGTGCTGAGCTGTGTATCACAACAGTGCAGAGAAGGCTTCTGCTTCCTTTTGGCTTCCTACCCATCCACCCAGCTCCCACACATGAGACCTGAATGACTAAGAATCTGCCTCAAAACATTCCTCTCCCTTTTTCCCTTGTTAAATTACACCTCCAGCTAGAGTGAAGGCGCCACAAAAGCAGAAATAAACCTTCTATTGTGTTTTGCAGGAGTCTCAGCTCATTTTTGAGTTGAAACACCAACATGACAAAAAAGTCAGAATGAATAGAGGCACCAAAATACAAACATGGTCTGTATAATTCAGACTCCCCATGAGAACAAAAGGTTGCAGTTCTTGAATAGAGGCACTGTTGGGAAAGCACTTGAAAAAGGGGATGAATCAATTAATGCTTTTGATAGTTTGAATGTCCCACTATCTAAAAAACAAGTGCTGCTTTAATAGTGAGATAATTCAGTTTACTAAATCCAATTACATGTAATTGGCTTTTTCTCTTTTTCTCCCCCCCCTTTTAATTGCTGTTGGAACCAAGACTCTAATGCACTTGCGCCGGCTCTGCCAGATGTTTCAGTTATTGGTGTTGCAAGGGCATGCTAGGGATCACAGGATTCAATTAACATCAGAGGTGCAGCCTTCAGCCCGAATGGCTGCAACACATCCGCGACTCACAACTCTGTAACCCTGGATTAAAAAGCGCTTATGAAATCCTGCCAAAAAACCACTTATGAAAGTCCCCAATGAGGCGGTGTCAGTTACTCTTTCCATTTCTTGGGGAGAGTGAGTCTCTTTGCTTTGGTATGATGCTTGTGTTCTGGGACATGAGGTTTTTTATCCATTTCATAGAGTAATGCACTGAAGCAGCCAAAGGTGCTGGAGGTCAGGTGAGCGTAACAAGCTTCGTGGGACCTTTCTGGCAATGTTTACTTGCTTGCCTGGGACCTCTGCTCAGCAGGATTGAGCCTTCCTTCCTGGCAGCTTTCCAGCCCAACCATTCCTCTCCTTACTATAACAGAATTACTAGTTTGCTTCAGCCATCACCAACACAGTTGCAACTCATATCTACAGCTCTTTGGAAACGTTCCACCCACTACCACGGTCTGGCATTAGAAATACAAGGATGCACCACCTTACACCCCCAAAACAAGGGGCAAACATCTTGGGGTGTTGGGTGCATGACCTGCTCAGGACTCCAGCTATCCTGCAGAGGCCCCGCTGCTGGCTCTGCTTTCCTGGCTGGGAGTGTATACTTGTTGCTAACTACTACTGGGAGATATTGAAATGCGGTCTCCTGGACATGTCAAGAGAAATGGGTCATTATGAATGCGCATGAACTGCAGCTCTTTGGACACTGTGGGAGCATTCAAGAATATTTGTTGCCTTTTTTCCTGAAAAACTGCTTCCTCTCCTCTTTCTTTTTCCTTTATTTCCTTCCCCCCCCCTTTTTTCCTTCTCCTTTATTTGTTTCTTAGTGAAACAAGAAGAAATATTTGAAACGCATTTTCTTAACAAGATGACCACGTTGATGAAAAAATTTCCCCATCTTATTCAGACATGACTCTCCCCTCTGTGCCCATTCTTCACTGCTTGACACTTGAACAAACTCCTGTTGAGTGAACTGTTGCCAGATGGGAAGAAAGCAGCACGCTGGATACGCTGGGTGCTGTTATTAGTGTAACAGTGATTGACAAGGCGATTCACGCAAGTGGATGTAGCTGGCAAAGTATTGTCAGATACCCAGGGATGAAAGGTGCTCCAAGCATGCAGAGTGCTGCTCTGAATTAGCATCAGCATCTAGCAGCCAGGGCACAGTGCTGTGGGCTGAGTCACAAAGTACTAACTTTCCAGCTACACAAACAACCTGGCAGAGGAAAGCACATGCTGGAGGATGGGACAGGTGCTGCATTGCTCTGAAAGCAAATTAAAGCCCTCCCTGCTTAAGTCCTCTTTACTACACTTACACTGTTTTCCCCTTGTCTTGCAAATCCTGAATGCTGTGTGCTACTGTCACCCCATGCTCATTACTACTTCACGTATGCAATGGGAAATTTGATTTAATTAGCCACTAATAGAGACTTAAAGAATCTAGCTCAGAAACCGATGCATCCAGGCAGTTGTGAGGGCAGCTAATCTGTATTCATCGATCTGTCTTTGCACCTGAACTTCTCAGCAATCTGAGCTCAGGGGATTTGGAGGGATGGGAACAACAACAATTGCCAGCTCAGTTTCTCCCAAGAGACAGCGTCTTTTGCACCGTGCCCAGCAGGATCACTGGCACATTGTTTGGCTGATTTTCTACAACTTGCTGTTGGATGCATAAAGAAAGGGAGAAGGGGTTCCTCGTTACAGAAGGACTCTTAATCCATTGCCCTGTGCACAGAGGGGTTTCCTAACAGTCCTCTGCATCTCATGCCCAGGGCTTGACCTCCCTACCTGTTCACAGATGGAGTGTGTGTACAAGAGGAGCTACTTTCAGTCTTCAGAGACACTTCTCCATCTGAGAAAAGAATCTCTGCTGGGCAGCCCCAGGAGAAGACAGCTCTTCCTCCCTTTGCCTTGGGACAGCCAGGCGGCCGCAGAGTGGGCCTTTGCTAGCAGCTGAAATGTAAATGTAGGCATCCTGTTTTCCAGGCTTGTGCTTCAGTTCTGCTCTTCAGAACCACGAGAAATATGAAGGAGAAAAGATGACCTGAATCTCTTTGATCTTCCGAAAGAATTGAGTTTAATTCAGTTTGAGTGTGAGGGAAACAGTTTGGGTCATTTCCTCTCTAAGTCTAATGGGGTCATCCAGTTCTGATCTTTCAGATTTGAGAAGAAATGTAGAATACCGTGAACCAGATGGGAACCCAACTCAAAGCTCCTTCCAAACTCCTCCAATAGTTTTTAAGACAGATGCTTTGCAGGATAAGCACTAGCCGTAGGGTTAGAAGCTATAAATACAGTGTGCGAGACCTCCAGGCTGCTTTGCAGTTGAAGTCAGAGTTGCTTTTGTACTAGCTGCAAAGAATTCCTCCAAAGTTATATTCAAAGAAAAAAGTTCCTTTCTTACTTGGGCTGTTAAGAATATTCTTCTTTTCACTGAACATTTCTTTGACATTCTCTGGGTCAGGTGATTTATCCCATGCCCTGTGTTCTGCTTTTTGCTCTACCTCTTTTTTTTTTTTTCCCCAGCCACATCCGCTTCTAATAGAATTTTGTAGGTGATTAGCAGGAAGCTGCTAAGATAAATGACGATGACTTCCCATGTTTATTCCTCTGAAGTGTTAATTCAGTATGGAGAACTTGAGGACTCTGGAAAGAGGACAAATGCAACTTCTCCCCAGTATACTGGTTCTGTAAATTTAATTCATTATCACTTGATGATTTCATCCATAACTTTATTTCAAAGCAATGGATCTTAATGATTCAGGAATGCCCACGCAGACAGTAACAAATCTGTATGCCTTTTCTGCGTCGCCGTGCTTTCCAGAGTCTCACAGAAAGTCATTGTGTCTGCAGATGCACAAAGAAGTGTCTCCTGCTTGAAAATATTACTCAGGCTCCAGGAAATTCTCATTTCGACAGGCTCTTGCTAGAGCTATCTGGAAACAATTGTCTTTCTCAGTGGAGTCTGACGTTACGCAGTCCCGACCAGCCTAAAACACCACAATCTCTTGGCTGAGCAATTCTTGAATACCATGGAGATAATGAATTTGCTTGGGGCTGTATCTTTTGCAGGAACCATGCCCTTTGTCTTATGCTCTGTTTCTTATCTTTAAGCCAATTACTTATCCATGTAGTGACATCGTGTTTTATTACACAGCCCCTGAGTTTCTCCAAAAGCATTCTGTAGGAAACCCTGCCAGTAGCTTTCTAGTGGTCCAAGCAGACTGCAGTAAGTAGGTGCTTTTTCCCTACATGCCCACTGATCCCTTGAACTGCGGCTACTGTGGCTATGCTGCAGACTGTGCCTATCCCGCTGAATTCCCAGACCCCCTCACCCTGTTCTTTAGCCCATCTGCCCTCAGTGCAGATACCGCAACCACCTGACAGAGGCAGCAGGCAATGAGACAACAAGAACGGTGAGTGGCACCTGCCAAGGCTCCCTGGCCTTTCAGCTACTGCCCTCCAGGCTCCACAGACTGCCCTGAAAGGGTTTTCAGGAATGTAAAGAGGAACATCATCCTATGGCAGCAACCTACACGTGAAAGTGGTTAGAGATCTACAAAGTAAAGGACTTTAAATATCACTGAAGAGCATTGCTTTTCTTTCCCTTTAGTGTTCCTTCCTTTTCAAATATTTTTTCTTCTCCCAAGTCATGCTTCCCAGAGGTGCCTTCCATGCAGTAACACCCTTTTCAAGACAGGACGTTAGATCCAAACAGACCACGTTTACCACTTTTTTTAGCAAGCTGAGAAACAAGACATTTATAAAACAAAATCCCAAGGAAAAATCCCAGACCAAAGCAATGATTCTTCTTACAGATTAGCCTGTTGGTTTTTTTTCTCCTCCCTTTTGCTTGCTTGCAAGCTAGAGACTGGGCTATTCCTTGGCCTGTTTGGCAAGCCTTAGAGAAGACACAGCCCTTTCTACCTGCCTCATTTTCCACACTTGACTCTTCACTTCTATCACCTTTACAGGCTTCAGTCCTCAAGGTAGAGATCACCCTGTCACAGTGTACAAATGCAGATAGCACTCACCACAAAAGGGCTTTGATCATGGCTGGCTCTTCACATGCTACTATCTAATAATAATATAACATCATCAGAGATCAGAATCTGTCTGTCCCGATCCACAATCTGGATTTGGCTGCTCATCCACATCTCCTCAGGCTGGGACAGAGCTGGCCTGAGCCGTGTGTGCATACACCTGACCAAGAAGCAAGAAAGCTGCACATTCCTGTGCTTGTATTGCAACACACACAGCAGAAAGCAGCCAGCAGTCACCGTGGACCACCTGCCCACAACGCAGCACACCTCCACCGGCTCATTACTCCTTAGGAGAACGCTTATAATGCAGGCTGGCACAGCCGCTGCCGGGGAGATGAATTGCTGTAAGTCACCTCAGCCAAAAGAAAACAAATAAAGGAGCCTGAAACGTGCAGCAATCTATTCTTTTTGCTTTGCGCCATGCTACGAGCGCTGCGGGGCCCTGGGTGGCAGCAGAGCCTGCAGCTTCCTCGGGCAGCTTCAGCACTGCACTGCCTGCAAGCCCACATGGCCAGGCTGCGGGTGCTGCTCACTGCTCTTTAGGGCAACGTGTATTAAACCAACAAATGTATTTTACTGGGTGACTCGGCATGAAGCCCACCTAGAACATTTCGCTGGTGTTTGTTCCCTTCTGCGTGACCACCAGCTTCCTCTGTGCTGGAAGAAATGCGATTGGACAGATCTGGCCCATGAAAATTTCAAATTTTTTTCTTTTCCAAAATAGAGAGGGCTAAAATTTCCAGTAAGTCTTAGGTGGAGAAGAGAAGACCTTCAAGATCATCCAGTCCAACCACAGCCTAACCATACTGCCCCAGCTCTAACAGCACACTGCTAAATCACGTCCCTGAGCACCACATCCAGAACGGATTTTAAACACATTCAGGGATGGTGACTCAACCACCTCCCTGGGGAGCCCATTCCAGTGCTTAACAACCCTTTCTGTAAAGAAGTTTCTCCTGATATCCAGCCTAATCCTCCCCTGGTGCAGCTTGAGGCCATTTCCCCTTGTCCTGTCACCAGTGAGAAGAGACCAACCCCGCTCTCGCTGCCATCACCTTCCAGGTATTTGAAGAGAGCAATGAGGTCTCCCCTCAGCCTCCTCTTCCCCAGAACAAACAGCCCCAGTTCCTTTACTTTTTCTTTTTGTTACCATTTACAACTTTTGCTGTTTGTTTCCCAGAAGTTAATTCCTACCGTTCACAACGCTGTGGGAGCACATGTTGGTGGAGGGCACTCAGCAATCCTCTGCCAGCAGACAACCCACTGCTGCTGGCGGTGGGTTTCCACAGAAGAGGCACCCAGGTCTCCTCAGCACTCTCAGTGTCTTTGGATTTTGTGGGTTTTTTTTTTGTTTGTTTGTTGTTTTTTCCACCAGCCCAACTTCTGTCCTACAGCGTTGGCAGTGCTGCTGTCTGCACGCAGCGCTGTGTCACAACTATCCGGGCACTTCTCTGCTCCTCAGACTCTCGTGCCAGGACCGAGCCGTTTCCTTCTCACCTCTCTGACCTCTTCCTCTTAATTGGCTCTGTCAGGAGAAGGCTCACGCTTCCGACGTTCAGCAGACCATTAGAATCTGAAGCAAGAGCAAACATCAAAGCCTAGAGGCCATCAGCAGCTTCCCTTGGCTTCGTGAAGCGGGGGCCACACGACCCCGCAGGCCGCCTCGCTGCTGACAAAGGCTGAGGGACGCTCAGCCCCAGCACCTCAGTGCGAGGCGGGAACGGCGCGAGGCGGGAACGGCGCGAGGCGGGAACGGCGCGAGGCGGGAACGGCGCGAGGCGGGAACGGCGCGAGGCGAGCGGGCTGAGGGCGGCGGGCGCTGAGGGGAAGCATCGAGATGGGCCCTGCTGAGGTTCAAACACCCTTGAGGGTCTGCAGCAGGAACCGCCCCGAAGCACCACGGCTCACAGGGACGGCCCTCAGAAGCGAAGCGCCGCTGGAATGCTCGGTAAGAAGCACTTGGAGGTGGTGCCTCCAGGAGCATGCTCCTTGCAGCACGTTTTCACCTGAGCGGCAGCAGACAGCTCTGTGCTAAGAGGGCAGGACGGGGGATGGGATATTCCCTGCAGTGGAAACAGCAGAAGTCTCAGCTCTCAGCAAGAGCAGCGCTTGTGCGAGAAGGGACACCACAGTCTGTACTTTCGTGCCAATCTAATGGGGAAACGCAGGGGAGCACGCTGGGCTGTTTCTGCCGTGCCCTCCGCTGGAGGAGGGCCGTGCTGCAGTGCGGCCAAGGGCCGCTAGGGGGCGCCCGACGGCCGCGGAGCTGGGGCGGTGCGCTTAGGGGAGCTGTGCATCTTCTGCGGCTCTAAGGCGGCCTCCATTTTTAGGTTTTTTTTTGTTTGTTTTTGTTTTTTAATTTATTTGAAATTGCTGCGGTTGTGGAGCTGTTTGCAAGCAAAGTCTGGAAAATGCTTTCCAGAGGCATCATTAAATAAATCGCCAGCGGACATCTAGGTCTCCCTCGTGCATTTCTCAAATGGAGAAAAGGATGACAGGTTAGCAAACCTGTCTTTCTCTTCACACCTGTAGCATCTTATTGTTGAAACAATGGGAACTTGCCTCTTTCTCATCAGGAGGTGACTGGGGGGGTTGACCAGAAGATGCCACCCGTGCTGGTTGTGGAGCTCCGTGCAGGTGTCCCTGTGGATTTCAGAGCAGCGTGTTACAGCTGATTCTCCTTTGAGCAGGGCGGTTGATCTGGGCCATCTGCAGAGCTGCCTTCCAGCCTCTGCCATTCATGGTGCTGGGGTTGGGCCAGGAAGTCTTTGGTGAGCTGATGTCTGGTAGGGTCGGTTCCCACTGCTGGGATGCCCCTCTGGGGAAGGTTTACCTGGAGTCCAGACTGGCGCTTTTTGTTGTGGTAAATCAAGAGCGTGGTGTTCGGTGCATCCCACATCATCCATCTCGCTTGCCTTATTTACTCTGAGGAAGAAATCTGAGTTTGCTCCCTGAGTCACTTTCTGTGGGCAGAAGAAATGTGAGCACTGAAACATCACTGCTGGGCGCTGCAGTAACGCCTGACCTTAAGTAAAAGGTGTAAATAGCCTTTCTTCCCACTCCTTGTGTCAACAGTGACACAGACCAAGACTCCCACTCACTGGGAGAATTAAACACCTCTCAAAATCTCAGGTCTGCGACTGTCAATGCAATGTCAGTGACCTGGCAGCTGTCTCACATCCTTTGCCATTATGGGGGCAAGATGCTGCCTGTGGACCCCTCTGATTTGTAGAGGAAAGCAGATCAAAACCGCAGCTCCCATGTGTGAACAGAAGAGATGTCCCTGTGTGTGCAGCTGGAGGTTTAGCGGCAGGATTTGGATTACTTCAGCTCAGTGTTACTCAGGGTGTGAGCAGCCCTGTGGCATGGCAGCCTGCCTGAGCTGCCCGATGGGATGAGCTGGGGCCAGCAGCAATGGGGAACCTGTGATGAAGCAAGTCCCTTGCTGCTGGCTTGTGAATTAAATACATTTAAGATAATCTAGAAGTGGATTAAAAATAGTTTGCGTTTGTCTGCTTGTGCTGCAGTGACCACAGAACAAGACTATTTGTGGCCAAGGAGGAAGGGTATTCCTTGCAATGGTAATTTACTCCATCCCTTCTCTCTTTCATTCTTCCTCTCCCCTTGGTCAGTACTCCTTGTTTCTCTGTTTTGGGTGATATTTTTCTGATGCTGGACTGACCTCAAAGCCTTTTCCCAGGAGGATGAGGTCAGCAGAGAAAAGCAGTCCATAAACTTTTCCCCAACACTGAATTCTGCTTTTCCTTTCTCATTGCAGCTTCCTTGCATCTCTGAGCTGAGGTCAGTGTGCAGTCTGATACTGATTGATATTGGGAAAAACCCCATCTGCTTTTGCTGTTAAGTCTGAATGGAAAAGGGTTGTGTTCATTGCATGTTTAATTATGCCTGAATAAGAAATCTCCTTGGGACCATTTTATGAAGGACACTTTACAAATGTTTTGTATTATTATTGTAATAATATAGCAGGAGTTATGCATGCATGGAGAAGAAACGAGATGTGAGCAGAGCAGGCAGGCAGTCTTTGGAGAGTTGCCAGTTGCTGCCATGGAAAATGAAGAGGGCACGTTACCCTCCAGAGCTGAGCCTCCATGGCACTTGTGCCTTGGATTGGGATGCCCCGTGGTGCAAATCACAGCCCAGGGCAGTGCCAGTGCACACTGACCATTTCATCTGTGGAGAGCTGGAGGTGGCTCGCGGTTTGCTCTCGGGTAGGGGAAGTCATGGTGCTGTGTTCAGATGGGTGCTTGTGTTCTCACTGCGTCAGAAACGTCTTGAGATAAAAGACAGCAAACCGTCGCTCAGGTCTGTCGGCTCATTGTGGCAGCAGCGTACAGCAGTTGATTTTGTAATACTTTGATTGTTTTCTGTGTTGGTGAGGTTAGCTGGAGAGCCCCACTGAGAGCTAATACATGCAAAATACCACAGTGCGTATTCAGAAATTGCAAAAATGGCAAGATTCAGAAAAAAAGAACAGCTGTAAAAGCATGGAGGCAGGGGATGAGTACGAAAGACTTTGTGTCTGCTCACCCCACCCTTGCTCTTTCCTTTGTAAGGCTAGAGGTGCTGAGTGAGGTGAGTGTTTGCTTGGCTCATCCTTGGTCATCCACTGTTACCATTTTTCTGGTTTTCTGCTTACTACCACCACTGGACATGGCATGTAACAAAGCCAGCTGAGAAACTGATCATAGAACAAGTTCTCATAGGAAAATGGAGACAGTTTTATCTAGATGACGCTTGCTGACAGGGCAGGGTGGATTTTTTTAAAGGTGTCACATGAGGGGTGCTTGGCCAAGCCTTGTAGTGTTCAAAGGATAATGGTTTCTGCAGTCCACTGTTAGACCATGCCAGGTGTCACGTCCACCTCCTGCCCTGGGTCTGAGGTGCTTTCCTGGCCCTTGGCCCACGAGGGGCTTCCTGTCCCTGGGGAATGAGCTGTCCTCACAGACCATCCAAGCAAAATGACCCAACCCTGGGACAAAGTCATCTGTGGTGTGAAAATTGGGCATCTGGGGTTTAGCATTGGTTCTGGTGGAAGGAAAGAGGACGCTTCTACTCCCTCAAAACTTTTGGTTAATGCAGAACAAAATATTTCTTCCAGCAGTGTGTGTTTTTCCTCTGAGGTAAATGGAAGGCAGTGCCCTAATAAACTAATTCAAAACAAGTTGAAATGGGAAATGTCTATTTTTGGATCTTCCATGAATATTTTTGTAGTTTTTCTTGATTAAAAACCAAAACAGTAAGCATTTGTAAAATACAGCAGGGTCACCAGGTGCTTCCTCTGATTCACAGCAAGGCTGCAACTATAAATTATGTTAACAGTAATAGTAACTTGTTCAGAAAAGCTCAGAAGCAGTGTTAAGCTATTAAATAAAAGAATGAGCAGAACTGAGTAAGTGCGTGCGTGAGGCTCCATGAAAGAGCCGTGTCAGCATTCTGTCCCGTGGCTGTGGAGGAGAGGAAAACCTTAAGTGTTGTGATGTGGTTTTATTGCCTTATTTATTTATTTTACTGTCAGCGAACAAAAGCTGTACTGGGACAGAGACAAGAACATTTTCTTTGAAGTGTTCTGCTTCTTTTCTGTAAAGTGTTTCTAAGTAAGAGCATCCCCTGAATTGCCTGGATTTCTGCTGCAGATTAAAAGTACGTGGAGGATAAAAGGGGCGTTAGCAATTAGCTCTTGTGATAACTTCAGCTGCTAAAAAAGTTGCACTAGCGAAGAAGAACTATTAATTGAAATCCCCAGTTAATACAGAACTGTCAATAATGAATGCGTAATGGAGAAAGTCCATTTAATTTTTAATTATCGCCATCCCCCTCCAAACAAATACAATGTGTTAAATCTTCCTGTCACCTTCACCCATGCAAAGGATGTTTGATGGAAGTCTTCATTAACCCCAGGTCTGCTCACGGCATCCTGCCAGGCCATTAGCTAGTTAGTTACAATAGAAATGACTGGCACTTGGCATCAGAAAGCCTGGGTGGCCCTTGCCAGGTCCAGAACGTGGCAGGAATTAACTCTGTGTGATCACTGCAGGAGGAAGCTGAATTTCCTTGGCTGAGCTTTCTGAGAGGGCCGGGTCCGGAGCACATCGTGCATCTGACTGAGGGCTTTGGGAGCTGATGGAGTCCCAGTTAAGTCTGAGTTCCCAACTGAAACCCCTGTTGCTTTGGGGGTCACCTCTGAGCATGACCGCTGGGGACTCCTGGCAGTCCCGCCAAAGCAGCAGCAGCACAGTCTGTCTTCCATAGACTGAGGAGTATGGATATGCTTATTTTCTGGTTTGAGCAGTGGGATGTGGACTGAATGAAGTACTTAAATCGTGAAGGAGAGTGTTCACACAGTGTTCTGAACGCATTCCAGCCTGTGCTAGGGGGTTTGGACGTGGAGCATATTTAATGACCCTGTTTAGGATCTGACAGAATCTGCTGGAAGCCAACTTGAGAAGAAACTGCCGTGGGCTTTTGGTGGATCATAGCTGGCCTGGGATTTCCATTTCAGCTAAAAGCACAAGACCTGTTCTTGGTCAGGTTAACCAGGATGGAATAATCTTGCTAATGACCAGCACTGTAGGAGACTGAATTCTGCTTTTCTGGTGATTTAAATCAGAACTGATTCTCCCAGATTTGGATGTTAACAATGTGAAGCTGATGGAAGCTGGGTCAAAATCAGATCACGATGATCTGCTGAAAGCACGAATAGATGCAAGCAAGCAGTTCTGACTTCATGGGGGCACTGGCTCGTGGGGAGTTGGCAGAACTTTGTGCTTGGGATGGGTCTGAGGTAAGGGTTTACAGCTCTAGAAAGTCACCTTCTTTTAACGCTTGTCCCAAGTGTGTCCTTACACTTACTATTTTTGGTGTCTCACTCTCAAATGAGTTTGCCTAGGGACAGCCTTCTGGGGATTCAATTAAGCTCTAAAATAAAATAAACGCTATCCCTTACTAAGGGCTTGAATGCTAAGCAGAGCCATTATTTGAACAAAATAGGGCTGTAAGTTTTAGTGTTTGTGTCCTCTATTTTCATCAGCTAGGGGTCAGAAACAAGTGAAGATGGGAAAGCCCTGCTCATTAACTCAGTTCATCCACCCTCATAGCTTTTCCACTACTGCTTTGAAGTGAGCTAAACACCTTAGAAGCATTCTGTTTGGTTGCACTTCTGCAAGTTAGTGACTGAGTGTGAAGTCACTGAAACAGCTCCTGTTCCTTCTCAGATGATAAACCTCCTGGATTTGCATTACATGGGCAATGCAGTGACACTGAGCCCTGGGCTGTGGTGTCATTTATCTGTTGAGTGGCCTGAGGCAAGTTCACATCTTTGCTGTTGTCTAATTCAGTACTTGCTTGGTGCAAAGTGATCTACAAGTCATTCTGTGGGTGAAGTCTCAGTTCTTAGAATCTTCTATCCAGATTTTTTTTTTGTCATGGAGAAGTGCTCGCCTCAGTGTGTATAGAAATTGGGTGAGATGCTGCAACGGAGGAATGTTGCCAGTGGAGGAATCCCAAAATCGAGATCTTAGACCAGAGATGCTGTGCTTAGGGCACCAGACTTAGATTTGGGGCAGCAAGATGTTCCCTGAGATGTGTTTGACAGTATTCAGTGCAGTGCAGTTGCAGCTTATGTGAAGTTTCTTCTAAACCGTATCAAAAATCCCAGTCTACATCAATTTCTGATTTTTTCCAATTCACCTGAAGCTTGCTTTGCAGCTGATCAGCAGGCGCCAATACAGGCCAGAAACAGCAGTCACTCTTTGAAGGCTGCTAGTGGCGTCAACTGGAGCACTTGCAAGATGCCTGGAGTCACCCTGCTCTGCAGAGCACTGGGAGACTTCAGCTTGTTCGGGGCACTGAACTCTGAGAGTGATGGGAACCAATTAACAGAGAAAACTGCAGAGAAGACTGATGAAATGATCAAGGGGTCTGGAAAACTGTGGCCAACAGACTAGAGGGAAATAATTGGATTGTGTAGCTTAAAGAGAAAACTAAGTGATAATAATCTTAATGGATAAAAGGTGGCTGCAAGAAAGGAGTGGTGCCTTCTTCACATCTGCTGTGGCTAAGAAATCACAGGCGCAATTTGCAACAAGGAAGATCCAAATTAAATATAAGGCAAACCTTTTCCAGGGCTTTTATTGCCTCTTCCACCAAGGACGAGGGAATGAAGTCTTCAGGTTAAACAAATGCGTAGCAGGAATGATGTCCAGAGCTCGTGCTCTCATGAAACAGGAAGCTTAACCTTATAGATAACACAGATCATTTCTGTTTGTCAGTGATCCTAAGTACACAGGTGCACGCTGAAACCCAGATATAGCTTGCCATCCACATGCATGCACTGTGTTCTCTTCCCCAATACGTGCATACAAATAATGTTAGAAGATAGCAGACCTTCATTAGGTCTGTCTCCCTGGCAGGTTCTTCAAGGTGATTTGACCTCCTTAATTTTAGCACTTATTGTAATAGCACAGCTGTGCTATTCTTAAGAGGCACCTGGCACCATGCAGTCAGTCGCAGTCTTAGCAGCTCTCTTATTGTTAAGATGCTACTTTTTATTTATATCTCTCAATTTAAAAGAAGCTAAAATAAAAAAATGCTGAGATTTTTTAACCCAGCTTTGCTGCTGCAGCTGCACGCAGCTCAGGGTGCACCCATTCCTCTGGATGATAGCTAATTGCTTCCTCTTCTCTTTTGCTAAAAAGTCAATTCAGGAAGGTTTGGAGTTGGAGGGGAAGCATCAGTGTTAAAAGAAGGTGTTCCTGGAAAAGAATGCTAAAGAAGAGCTATGGACTTTGCTGTCTTCTTGAGTTTGTGAGAAAGCTGCGCTGATTTGCACTTTGGCCAATTAAAATCAGTGTTTTCTAAAACTCATGGGTCCCCATGGAAAAAGCTGCATTGGGAAGATTTCTTGGGATCAGGTCCTGTCTATAAAAAGAGAACTTTTGAGCCTAGAGTGTCAAATAAACTGCTTTTTCAGCTTATTAAAGTACTATGCTGTTAGAGCCTGGTGAGGCAGGGCCCTAAGTATCACTTTCCTCTCATCGGAGAAGAGAGACAGGGTGGGTCAGAGTGTGATTTTAGCATCTGGGGAGGTAGAAGGCTAAGCAGGCAGTGAGTCTGTCCATGTGGATTTTCTACACGTCAATATTGGTTATCTTTTCCATTCCTCTCTTCGCCATGCACTCATCTTAGTTCATAGAGACAAGTATACTCCTTTTTGGCAAAAACTTATGTAAGTTCACATTTCATCCCACTTCTGGCATAGTTCTGTTTATGAAATTGGAGCATTTCTGGTGGATTTAAACATCCTTTTCTGTCCTTACGCTGTTGGTTTTTCTTTAACTACTGTACTCCAGAAATACCCAAGCTGCTGCGTTGCTGAGCAGATGTAAAGGTGGTGGGAAAGGTGATGCCCTGGTGCTGGCAGCTTACAGTGTTTCATTGAGGATATCTGCAGGGATCTTGCTTCATGAAGGCCATTCTGGGGTAGCCTTTGCACTTGGTAATTAAATCCAGCACACACACAGCAATCAGTGCTGCTCATGCAGAGTTACAGATCAGATGAATCTGAGGGTTACTCCATGGCCTTGTGTCAGTACTGATGCAGTTAAAGGCAAGATTCACAGTGGGTTGGAGAGTGAACCAAGTGGGAGAGTAGAGAAGAGCTGACAGCCCAGCAGGCTCTCACACCTTCAGTGAGATTCTGTACTTCTGCCTGCTAAGTGGATGTTGGCGCTTAAGGATGAGTCTGGAAGGAGCATCTTCCTGCTCTGAAAACATAACCTCACTCCTCTTCTTTCACATTACAACTGCTCTTGCCATCCATGTGAAAGAGCAAGCTCAGTTCCTTGCACCCAGGCTGGTGCCTCTGTACAGCCCCAGGGTATAGACCCTGAAAGCCACTGTACTGAGTTGCTTGTCCTGCTTCTCTCACTGTCATGTGCTTTGGTCAGTGCTGCTCTAGATCTCAGGCACTGAACTCTACTTGGTGTGGAAGGCTGGAGCTCTGGGGCAGAACTCCAAGGGAACAGGTTTGATAGCATTCGTGTATCCCCTGGTTAGGGTTAGGCCTTCTAGCCTAGAAGAGAGTGGTCAGCTTTGAGGTGGAATACATATTACTGTGCTTTGGTATCTAAAAGACAAAAAACACGAACCATTCTCTCCAGACCATTTTTATATTCAGTGGAGAGAAATGAGGACCTCAAGCGTGATTCACTGAACTTGTCTTAGCTTGTTTTGGGAAGAAGTGATTTGCTTTTCTCTCCCCTGACTGTAAAAGGGACATACAGTGAGTAGGTTAGTCGTAGAAATCTAACTTTTGATGTCTGCAGTCAGAGCCCATCCTTGCCTTTTTAAAGAGGATGAAGACTTTTCTTCCAGGCAGAGATCCACCCTGAAGCTGAAGATGTCAGCCTCCACTGGCAGTTCACTGCCAGATCCTTCACACTTCATGTGACATACAACATGCTTCCCGACTTCACTGAGAATTTAAATGCAATGGGAGGCTTCATCTCTTTGTATCTGCCTGTTTCATTCCATTCCTCTTCTTTGCCAGAAGCAGGCTGATAACTGAGAGCTCTGCAGGGCTCCGATGGGTTTGTTCCATAAACAGTTGACACTTACAGCCACTGTTTGATTCTTGTTTGATTCTTCTGCAGAAGTGCCCAAGTGAATTTACAGGTTTTATGCTATTAATTTTTTCCAAGCCCTCTCAAGGAATTAGAGTTTGATAGATGACTCTTTTCTTTGTCCCTGGAGTGCAGAGATTTCTATGTTTCTGTACACAGCTTTTGTTATTGCTCCCTTGTGCAGCAGAGGCTTGCAGCAGAGCACAAAGAAGAGGGCAGGTGACAGTGTGTGGAGGCAGAACAGGCTGCAGGGGTGACCGTGGGTGACAGGAGCTGGTGATGCGATGTCAGAGTACAGGCAAACTCAGGACATGTAAGGGAAATGTTCCCTGCAGGCAGGTGGCTGGCTTGGGGTGATGTTGCCCTGCTGCTGCTAATGCCACATGGCTGTTTTCTTGTCCTTCCTTGGTGGTTTTTTTTTTTTTTTTTAAGTGTCTGGGTATTACTGCACTGCAGAAATCAAGAGGGAGGAAAACTTCAGCCCTCCAAAACCACCGAAGGCTCTCACAATAAAAGCCCAATACTGGAGATTAGAAATGGGGAAATCTGAACACATATTGACGGTGTTCATGTAGATTAGCCAGAGGGAGAATGAATAAAAGAAATGTGCTTTTAGGATTGTACTTAAAGATTAGGATTGGAGTTGACATGAATACAGTAGGTGCAGAGTCTAATTCCCTGTCACAGAGGAGCTGTTTGTGCCACCTGCCTTGACTGCTGCCCAGTTTAATCAAGAAAGCCGAGATGGTGGGAGAACTGGGGCTAGACTTCACAAGTATTATATACTGTTTGGTGTCTCTTCTGTCTATCTGAAGAAACAGGCATGGTTCACTGGACCAGACAGCAAACAAAGATTAGAATGAGGCTTGAATGCTTGCTCTACAGCATATCCTCTGTTTCTGTTTGTCTTAAGTGTAGATAATTAGCTTTTCCTGCTTCCATAGAGCACATAGAAATAACATAAAAGCAAAATGCCATTTTCAAATTAAATGCTATTATTAACGTCTAGTGTTTGATGGATGATTATGGTATTACAGCAACATAAATACTTCTCTGGGGGCACTTGGCCAGTGATGTTGTAGGATGCTTTGCAGTTCCAACCTGATTAAAAATGAAATTCTATTACACATCTCTGAAGAGATTCAAACCATTGAATAGCAATTGGAAGGAGATTCTGCCAACTGTGAGGTTTAAATACTGACAGCTCTAGCTACAAATGCTTCCACTTTCATTTATTTACTTATTTATTTATTTGATTTTGGTAAGACAAACTTATAAATTAGAAAGGATGTGCCTCAGAAACAGCCTGGGAACATAAAAAGAAAGTAAACAATAAAGAAGTTCCACAGCTACACTATTACAGCAATATAGTTTAGGCAAGCAGAAGCTTTCTAAAAATCACTAAGAAAAGTCGCTGGCAGCCAGTGTGGATTACAGCACCAGAGCAGGCAGATCTAAAAGGGCTGAGAAAAGCATTTTCTCAGAGTTTGAAGGAAATGTGGGTGTGCAGAAGTAACATCTGCAAACAGTGTTTTCTTCTTGTTTGGAATACTGAGGTGGAAGGCATTAGTTGTGAAAGCAGCTCTGCATCGTGCTGTTGGCGAGACTGAGGCTTGTTCACACCTTTCTTGCTCCTAAGCACTAAGGATCATCTCAAAAAAGCCTGAGGATCTCAGGCGACAGCATCCATTTGACTTTAGTTGCTTGACTATAGTTTTCTATAAAGAAGCCAAATTCTGCGCTGCATGATTCATATGCAACAATCCTCAAATCATGGAGCTGGCAGTGGCGTAGGAGATTAGAAATTGATAGCTTGAACTCAGCCAGCTCCCATGTCCTTAAAACTATGTTTCCTGCAAATGTGTCAATCAAATGACAATCCATAACCATCGGTGATCCTGGCAAAAATCAGAGGAAGTTATTGCCACTGGGAAAGAAGGAACTGGTTAGGAAGGATCAGGACAGGAAGACAGGGAAATAGGAATTGGGGGAGGGAAACTTGGAAACAGGGAAGCTACAGGTGCAAAAGTGATTCTGAGAAAAATGCTATCAGGAGTGGAAATGCTGAGTCAGTATGGCTGAGTCAATGGCTTGAAGCAGTAATTGAGCACCTGGTGGGAAGGCAGGGCCAACCCAGGGGAGCTCAGGTGCAGGCAATGCACCTGAGTGACCAGAAGGGGTGGAGCCCCCTCATTTAAGAGTTGGCAGTGGAGGTGAGGGTGTCTCATTTGGAGATCTCTACCTACCTGAAGATCTGATATGCCTTCTGAAGGTAAGCGGTTTTTTTTGTTTGTTTGTTTGTTTTTTGTTTTGTTTTTTTTTGTTTTTCCTTCCCCTCTCCTTCTTTCCCCCTCTTATTTTTTGTGCTATCTGAGTGGATCCTTGTTCTCTGTAGCCTGGGGGTCTTGCTGCTTTGTTGTCTTGTAGTGCTTTCCATCAGGTTATGCTATCTTCCTGTATCTAGGACCTATCATGCTTGTGTATGTATGCATATGATAAATATTTTTCATTGATAGACTTACATGTTACAGGAAATATCTGGTTCATGGATATGCAGATGGGGCAAGCATCTACACTGCCTCAGCCATAACAGGGAGCGCCTGTGCAGCACAGCAGCTTGATCCACTCCTGGTAGGGCTGTTAATGCGATTCCCCTCCTGGCATCAGGCTGTGCTGCTTGACAGCATGGGGATGACTCGCTGAGCTTGAGATGTGGCCAGGTACCAACCCTGGTAGTGACTGCCTTCATGAGAAAGCTCATTTGTTTATTTCCCTAATTGGGCTCTGGAGTCTTAACGAAGAGGAAAAGAATTGTCTGTTAAGACTGGGTGAGAGGAGTCATTTCATATTCTTGGAGCTATGATGAGACTAAAACTCCTTATGAGATCTTGGTGCTTTGCCTTCATTTCCAAGAAGGCCCCCTGGACATTATAAGCAAGGTTCTTGTTGTTTTTTCTTACACGTGGCAGAAAAGTTAAATGTACAAGAGATGATTAAAATGGCTCAGATTTCTGGGAAGTTTGAAATTTAGATCTGGGTACAGATTTAAGTGGAACTTCAGCTCTGGTGGGAAATGTTCAGACTTTTTCCCTTGTCGTTTCTTATCTTCATACATCTCAGTTCTTGCATCAAGCCAGGCTTGGAAATGGAAATGTCAATAAGCAATCATCTTCTCTTGAGATTCATGCTCCACTTTCACAGATTTGCAAAATCTTCATGGGTTGTTTTAAGCAGCCAAACACTGGCTTGCCAAGCATTGTTACAGATTCGAGGAGATTCAGCAAATACATAAAGGTGTTTTTTCCCCTTATTTTTCGTAATTACCTGTTTCCTGTTTGCTTTCAGAAATCTAAGTCACTTTCTAAAGAGATGGTTTCATTTTTAGATGAAAATGCTGTTGAAACAGAACCTGCACCTTTAGAGTACGTATCCAACCCTGAACTGTATATTTTCAGGAAGCGATATAAGGAAACAAAAGAAATCTCTGAAACTCAAAGATAAAGCCTTTGAAGATTACAGGACAAAAGCAACCAGCAAAAAACAATCAGAAAACCTTGCACAATAAACAATCAGTGCAATATGTTTTGATGTAGTGTTTCATTGTAAATTCAGACTCTTCACTGACAGTCTAAGCAGTGCATTTTTGGCCTTAAAATTATGGATTATTTTTGTCACCACGGATCTTCATTATATGTTTACCTACTGTTCTTGAAAGACCATTTCCTTGAGCAAAACTGTGCCCTTTAAATTCCAGATGCAAGTTCTTGTTACCTTTGCAGTGGTGACAATTACAGGTGCAGCTATTCTGAAGGGCTTGGATGAATGACACGTGCTCTGGTCTGTTTCAGCGCTGTATTGTGTCATACAGGAAAGAAAAGTTGCTTGTAGCAGGGTCACAGACAATGCACCTCAGTTTCCTCATCTGCAGGATGATGATAAGGGTAATGACTTTATTTCTGAGCTAAGCAATAACAAGTAGATATTAAGAGTGTGCTTTTGTTTCTCTGCTGATATGAGTAGACCAGCTTACAGGTGAACAAGCTCCTCCCACAGTAGAACAGCCTACTGGCATAGATTATGCTCCTTTTTCCATAGCAATAGCTGTGGTCTGATGAAGCATGTGCACAAGACAGGACTGTAACCGTACCACAGAGGCTGTGCTGCCTATCTTCATCACTACAAGTGATGTGCTGAAGCATTTTGCATTGCAAAAATGTCCTGAATGTTCTGAAGTGAAAACCTGGCTCCTGGAGGTCAGTGTGAGATTTGCTGTTGACTCCCGTGCAGGCAGGAATTCCCTTGAAGTCCTCGGGAGGTATGATTTGTTACTATAAAAACAACCTAGCTTTACTAAGTGAAATTCACTCTTTTGGGAAGGTAAAAATCTCATGATTCTAGGCATGAAGAAGGATCATCCCTTGAAGTTTCAAGTTTATGCACTGAACCTTCGACAGCTCAAGCCAAAAACTGGTGGGGATGTTTTGTTCTCATAGGCTTGTTATGGATGCTGGTCACACAAGCAAGTCTTTAGCTTCAGGAAATGAGTAACCTCAGTGTGCGCAAGCAGCACAGACTTGGGACTCTGGCAGTTGCCTCAGTCTTAGCCCTTTCCATCAATGCCTAGTTCCTTGACTGCACATTGGCACACCAGTTTATTTGGGTTGGTTCTTTTCATAGGCATTTGATTTATAAGCAGCTGCACAGGGAAATAAGAAAACAGCCCCTGGCCTGGCTGTGTTGTATTGCAGGATGGAATGGAAGCTCTAGACACACAGTAGGTAGCATAATCTGCATGAGTTATTCTTTATTAAACTTAACCAGAACAAAGCCTTGCGACCAGGAGAGAAGGGAAGGTGCATGTGCACCCCTCAACATGCTGCTTGGGTGCAGGGAATGCAGACTCCTGCAGCATGCTTCTACACAAGGTTTTCATGTGTAGGTTCCCTGTGTGCATGTGCTACATGCTTGTGTGTACCCAAAGGATTTGTGTGACCCTAAGGATACCTATAACATATAGGATACTCCCATGTGCAAATGCACTGAGTGCTTACACTGCAAACGTCATTTTTCTTCCTTTGGGAAGACAGGAGCCGTATATACATGCGCATGTATGTTTGTACATATTTACAGATTGGTATGTACAGATAAATGAATGTGTGCCCGCAGATCTGCGTGCCTGTAAATACCCCAAACCTGCATTTCTTTATGGTGGGGGCTTATGTCCCCAAAGTCATGTGAGGTGTTTGAATGGTAAAGATAAATAACGTTCTGTCCTCGGGCTCAGCTCTGAAGTACAGCTTCAGATTCCAGATTTCTCTCATGGTAGTTTTGCTATTGTCTGCCAGATGCTAATTGTGTTGGAGCCATTTATTATTACTTGCATTTTACCACTGTTGAGAAAAACTAATGGAGAATGGTGTTTTATTGTGTCAGATGCTGCCTGGAAGAGAAACAGTTTCCTCTGAATGACTCACAGTCTAATTACACCGAAGGGGAAAGCAAAGCACAGGGCCAGCCTGGTGCCCCCTCACCCAGCAGATAGAGGCTCTCTCTCCTTGTGGAACCTTTCTCTGTCTTGGTTCAGCATAGTCTCCGCTTCTCCTTGAAATGAGTGTGATAGATGTATCTTCTTCAGGATTAAAAACTTTTTTTTTTTTTTTTTTGCTCAAGGACTTAAGTTATGGATGCAGTAAAGTTTTTCATTTAGCTTCTCTCCAGTATGCTGGAATGTTATCTTGAAATACAGATATCCAGTAGATATGAGGTTAAATCGGGAATCAACAATTATCCCAGGGGAAATAGGACACAAGCTCTTTATTTTAGGGAAGATTTTGATTAAGCAAATAGTGCGCGGTCCCATTTCTGCTTCTTTCCTTATTCTGAGGGCCATGCAGCGCATTTGCAATTAAATTGAGTCTAGTTACCCTCCAAAGTAAAAGGAATCTGTTCTGAAAATTACTAGTATGGTCTCTCTACTTTTTGACAAATTATTTTCTAATGAAAAACATCTGCTCAGGCTAAGAAGGTTCACTTGTCTTTACTTCTGCCTCATGTGAATGGTTTTTATTTTGCATATTGCAATATTGCATATTGGTCATATAACCGAAAGGGACGGAAAGGTATTGATAAAACACAGCAGTGCTGTGAGTAGAATAAAATTCCCCCTCCCTTCCATGTAATTATCCTCTTTCTTTATAACAGGTGTAATGAGCAGAGCACCTGATGGCTAATGATAATCCAGATGGCTTGGAATTGTAACTCCATATGCTGCATGATTTAATGCAGAACGGTGCTGAAGTTAACTCTGTGTGGGTTGGTATAACAAACTTCCTTGTTTATTTTGGAAGTTCATGGTGGCAAGCTAGAAATTGAAAGAGAAACCCATGGATATTTGACCAATAGGTTAATGGGAGGGTCGGGGGGCAGGCATCCATGCCAGTATTTTCACTAAATCATGAGCAAAGAAGGGTTTGTTCTTCCAGAGACTTGCGCTTCCTTGTTCTGTCTGATGATGCTTTCTCAAGAGCTGGGTCTGCTCCTGGCAGAGCTTTGTGCTGTGCTGTGACTGGCTGTAGCCCGAATCCTGAGTTTGGCTCTGTGTATAAGGGGTGCAGTCTGGTGTTCCAACAGCTTGGCGGTGCCTGTTAACTGTCAGGAATAATAACTTGATAATGCTGCTTTCCACGAGAAGAGGTGGCTGTTCTGCTTCTGCACTAATGGGATCAATCTTAGATCATGAGATGGCTTTTTAGGTTGTGGTATCTTGCTGTCAGTCTTGCAGGTGTCTCTTCTGAGCTATATCACAGAGTTGGGCCCAACAATCAGGCCATGATGTCATACAGAAATATTTCTGGAGCTATGTGTTCTCCTTTGAAGTAGTCACAGCTGGAGCCAGACTAGGATGAATGTTTTCTCCTTAGGGAGAAGTTAATCCGTAAGTTCTAAGGATTCTTTATGCAGAGAGGTGGCATAATTCCCCTTGTGTTATAAGAGGGGAAACTGGAGCAGACTGGCTCTAATTCAGCTAAGCACTAAAGCACCATGGGACATAAGCACATGCTTTCATGTTTGGCTAAACTGGTGCCATGCAGAGACATCATGATTTGCCCAAAGTCTCACAGTGAGCTGAAAATAGGAATCAGGAGTTCTTTGGGCAGCTACTATAGCTATTTGTGTTTGACAGGTTTTCTTCCTGTGCTGCCCAGAGGACAACAACATTTTTCTTTACAAAACAAAAGTAAATGTGCCTTAGTAAATATTGTGATTTCTGGAAAACAGCTTTTTTAGTCTGCACAGGGAGGTCAGGAACTGTTTCTCTAGGTCAGCAGCAGTGTCTGTCTGTGCCAAGTTCTGGGAAAGTTTTTGACTGAGGTGGGGTGGTGGTTTTGTGAAAACACATCAGTCCAGGGCCTGGCACAGACAGCCTGACATCAGTTGACTTAGGAGGGATTTCTGGTGTGTTTCAAGCAGAGATTCATTTTTCTGCATTAGAAGATGAATGGGTTTCTAGGCAAGGAAAAGAAGGAAACCCTTTTAGAATCCACTCAGGGCTGATCCCGGCATCTAGTTGGTAATAGTGATTTGATCAGCAGGAAACAGTGATGTGAAAATGTTGCCTCTCCAGCCCTGGGAGCAAGTAGCAGCCCACGTACCTATCCAGAGGAAAATGTCAGCCTTGCTTGTGTATTTATGCCATTCACTTTCAGCAAGAAATTAGCTGTGGTAGAAGCCAGTATCATGAGTTTCATACTCGCAGCCCATTTATTTCCTGTTCAAGTCAGTTCCTGACAGCACGTTGAGGAAAAAGCGCATGGCCTTTGCATTGAGTCCTGGTGCTTGAACAAGGAACTGTTTCAATGGATATACACCTACAGCTGCCTGCTGAAAGAGCTTGATGCTTTAGTGAGGTGACATCTGTTTTCTTCTGTAAGTAGTCAACAAAATGAGTAAATGCAGATGCAGTCTCCCCTGCTCCTCCTGTGGCATGCTTAGTTTAACCAGTCCTTGGCCTTGGGATATGAAAGAATTTAATCTTAATTCAGGACAGTGTATGTTGTGAAGGCAGGCGGAAGTGGCATCTTTAGATTTCTGTACCTGTGATTACCTGGGACTGACTGAGGGGGTCTGTTGTAGTTCTCTGTTTTGAAAGATGTAGCTAATATACCTCAGGAAAGAGATACTATGCACATTCTCATTTCATACCTGCCAGAAAGCTGGGGCAAGATGAATACCTCTTCCTAATGTTTTTAAAAAAAAAAAAACAAAAAAAAACAAAAACAACCCCAAGTAGTTGAAAAAGCTTTTGCTCTTCTCATATATAGCTGATGATGCTGTTAGAGGACAAATGTCTTTACAGTAGAGGCTTTAATAAAGTAGATCATGGATTTAAACCTTCTTGTTGGCTTGAGGGACCACTCTTATGGCTGAGCTCTGGATGTCAGGAGCTCTGAAGAGCGCTGCTCAGGAAAAGATAGGTGTTAAATAATGCTGCTTTTGCTTTCAGCTTTGCAAACGCTGTAGGATTCCCCCAGCCAATACTGAGCTGTGCAGTTACCCAGCCCCACCACCTTGTATCTTCAAGGGGTCTTGGCTGCTTTCTGCAGTCTGGCAAAGGAAAAGGGTCAGGAGGCTGAATGGGGCCTCCATCAAGAGGACAGTGAGTTACCAAGATGTGATGCCTTCATAATGGTTCCTAGTGCTTTAAAGCTATGGTAGATAACAAAATGAGGAGAAGAAGTGGTATTGCTGTGGGGGGGGAGAAAATCCAAGATATCTGAGAATTGTTAATACAGGAAGTAAAGAGAGAGATTTTTTTCCAGAGCACTGAAGCATGTTAGATGCTTAATTCCCTCCTCAGGCCTGGCACTTAGCTGCCATTTGAAGAAGAGAAGGCAAAAACCCCAACAGTAGCGAAGGAATAGTTCCCTCAAACATACTCTGGTGGAGACAGCATGCTGAGGCTGTGTGAGCTCTTCAGACCCGCAGCAGGGAGGCACAGCCCTGTTGCCTGCAGGCTGGAACTGCATCTGCCTTGCTCTTCTGGCTTGGAAGTGAAGATTTTAGAGGTTGTCCTACCAACAGGATGAGAGTTGAGACAGACTCTTCTATTCCCTCAATTGTTTTCCTTGCTGTTTAAAAGATAATGGTCTCATTGGGACCACGAATGTCTTCCACCTTGTGGTGGCAGTGTTCAGCTTTGCCTGTACTTTGGGGAAGCAGTGTGCTTGCTCTGCTCCTAGGTGCCCGAAGAGCTCTGGAAATCCAACCTGAATAGCCTGGTGAGGCATGGGCTATGTGATGGGAGTTATCAGCAGTGATACTCGCACTACAAATCAAGAAGAAAATGAAATACTGAGGACCACCTTACAGCAGGCACTCTGGAGACTTTCTGAAACTAAATTGCAAAGACCAAGTGGGGATGCTGAGTGAGTGAATGCAGACAAAGCATAAGGCACCCAGGTAATGAAAGAAAGAAATGAAGCTAAACAGAGGTGGAGATGCGGTAGAAGCACAATAAAAATTGTACTCAGATGCTGCCTGTGGTTAACTCAAGCTGTGCTGTGGGGGATCTCACTGAACTACTTTCTCCTCTTCAAGTGCTTATTTACCCAGGTGGTACATGGATGACATCCTCTTCTTTATGAGAGCTACCAGTAATTTTAGATCTGTTTAAACAAGCATTAGGAGAGTATTGGGATGATAGCAGGGAGATTAGGCGGTCACTGCGTGCCATCAGAAGATCCGAGCCTATGCAAATTCCTCATATTGACAACAAAGCTCTTCAGAACAATTTGAAGTAAATGTATTTTCAGACTGTATTTTTCCCCTTTCTTAGAACTGGATATCCACAGAAAGAATCAGTTTAAGCATTATGACCAGGCCTGCCTCTATGTAGTGGAATTCACTGCTGAGTAAAATGCATGGGCAGGTGTGGAGCTGTTTGAGTCCAGGAGGGGCAGAGCTGCTTTGCACTCTTCTGTCCCTGTCTTCCTTCCACAGAGCTCGCAACAGAAGGAGGCTCTTTGCATCGCACATGTGGGAAATTGGGAAGTAATGTGGCTAGGCTGAAAGAGTCAGCAGATGTCTTAGAGACAGTAGTAAAACCTGATCTTTTGACTCCCAGGGTGTCATTGCACATGGTGTGAACTGCCTGCCATTTGCAAAGGGCATATTGTGTTCCCACAGAGCTGAAGGGACTTGGAGGTCAGAGAGGTTCAGTCTCACTTTGTCCAATTATGTGGAATCTGTCCTTGCAAAAAAGAGCAGACACAAGGAATGGGTGAAGAAGGAGTAGCCTAGTTCTCCTTCTGATGCCTCTCCAGCATGAGGGCCGGGCACCACCGAGGAGGCATCTCACAGTTTCACCCTGGATCAGATACCCACTGTGCTAGCAGGGTTAAGGCAACTTGGTTGTTCAGCAAGTAGCTACAGAGGAATGCACAGTAGTTATGTCAAACCCGATCCCTTTTAGCTTTTCAACACTGCAAAATAAATTTAGAAGGGGTCATCTTTTAGCAGACACTTGGAGCATGATTCAGTCTTGCATTTCTGGGGCACTAAAAAGAGTTCCTGAACTGCTCTGTACCTAGTGCTGTCCTGCTGCATCTCACAGCCCTCTGCTTTTATTGTTACCGTATTGACAACACAGGCACTTTCAGATTATTTATTCTGCCTGTGCTTTTTCATTTAACTTCTCACGAAGTCCATTACCCTCAATGACACTTCCAATTGGCATTTGAATTTAAGGTGAAATCTAGACCTTGTAAGAAATAGGTTATTTTGTTCTTCTTCAGATGGTTGTCTCCTACACAATGTCACTTTGGTTGATTCATTTATACAACCTGACAAAAATCTCCCAGTCTTTCATGAATGACTTCTCTGTGAATGTCACGCTGAATTTGCTCAGTTGAACAATGTATGTCTACCGGTGAACTGGAGAGCAAGCTGCTGAAGCTAGATGGTGAAACCATCCTAAGATGATGTTTCCTTTCCTGCTGTATCTGAGGCTTTTTCCTGTATTTGTGTGTTGTCCTATTTGTATATGTGCCTACATTCCATTGCATTCTCCTTTAAATATTTATCTGAGACTGATGTCACACTGACACCAGGTAGCTGTGTGAGCCAGGCCTTCAGGCTGTCATGTGTCCCCAGCATGCTAAATTTTAATTGTGTGCCTCCTCATTAAAAAAAATTGGAATAAAAGAGTTAACTTTTCTGGCTATCAGTATGAACACTTTTACACGTAGAACCTGTCTTTGACTGCAGTGGGAAAAAACCTGCATGCATCTTAAAAGAGCAAAGAATAAAGTTAGTAATATCAGATTAATCATAGAACTGTAGAATATCCCAAGTTGGAAGGGACCTGCTGGGATCGCTGAGTCCAACCCCTGGTCCCACACATCACCACTCAAATCCAAATCCCGTGTCAGAGAGCAGTGTCCAAACACTCCCTGTGCTCCTGCAGCTCAGGGCCGTGACCCCGTGGCTCCGTGGGGAGCTTGTTCTGTGCCCTATTGCTCCTGGTGCAGAACCAGGCTTTTGTTAGGCATGTTGTGAGCTGTTTCTGGGGCTTGCTGGGTGAGTGCCAAGCAGTCCATCTGCAGCTGGAGGGGTTTCCCTGCTGTGACTTTCCTCAGCCCAGGCACCTGGGGAAGGAAGCAAGGCTGTGGAAGGGGAGTGTCACACTGCTTTGTAACCAGCCACCTAATTTAGTGCATAAGATTATTTGTTGTGATACAGAATTACATGGGTTGATACTTTAGTCAGCATTTAATTAATCCTAATTGGATGTAAATTAATTAAGAACATGGTTTGTCAAATTCAGTTTGTGCTTACCCAACTCCACTCTCCCCTGGAGCAAAATTGAAGATACCAGCCCAAATCCAGAATGGCAGTTCTGTTTAGTGTGAGCATAGCAGGCTTAAACCCAGCATAAGTACAAGGTGCAAAAGAAGCCCTGGGGTGGATATTGCACCTTCTTGTTGTTAGAGAGCTGCTGGAGTTTGCAGGTGTTTAGAGGATTCTTTCTTGTGAGATGATACCTGTTTATGAGGAACAGATAGGGATAGCTGACGTTATATTGAGTAAAGAAGGGAGTTAAGATAGTAAAAGGAGAGAAGTGAAACAATCCCCTTTCATATTTGATCACTGCACGAGAAGGAATCATTGCCTGTAAGATCTGCCTGGCCAGGAGATACAGAACAATACGATGCTGTATTCTTCCACGCATCTCTTTCTCATAGCAATCCTTGTTTATACTACTCTTTCCTATGAAGTTCAGCTCAGATGATCATATCATGTGCTAGATGTGGTTCCTATGCAGCCAGAATAAGTGCTAAGCCACCTCATCTCCATCAATCTTGAGATTATGTTGACAAAGTGTGAAAAAGCAGAAGAATAATTATTTTTTCCTCTTTCAATAGTGGGGCAATGGGACAGCCTGTTGTTGGATGCAAATATAGATAAAATGTTTGCTGTACAGCTAATGTTATAAAGTAGCTGTGTACTCTTGTCCTTGTTAGCTTGTCTTTGTGCTCATACTAAATGATCAAAGCAAAGCTCCCACATTTCAGGTGGAAACTGATGAAGGCAGTCAGCACATGCTCATTGTACCAGGCACCCTGCATGCGGTCAGTCTGGGTCTGGACAGTGGTGGTTTGGGCAGGGTTTGTGTTCTGGCAGCCTGGCTGGGGTTTCTGTTCCAGCTGGGCTGCTGGACACAGGAGAACTCAGCCAAAGGTCACATTTGCTTTATTTATTTTCCACTCAAACAGTTTTGTAAAAGGCTGGCCATATGATGCATTTAAATGTAGGGCAAGATGTGGTAAAATGATTTAATGTCCTTATATTCCAGAGGATCTTTAATAATTTGAACTCCAGGGGACTGGTTTTACTGATTGCCTTTTCTTAATTGCTATCACTCATCTACACAGGGTATTCTTGAAGTGTTTTGTACGTATATGTTTAAGATGTCTTCCAGATCAAAGCTCTCCAAGAGAAATTATCCATGTTAGTTGGGAGAGATTAACAAATAGTAAATGTAGATTTTCCAGTCAAGCCTGAAAATCTGCTCCACTTGCGTGAATTTCCAAAGTATATCACTGCAGTGCCAATCATCTAAAGCAAAAGGGGGAAAAATGTCAGCAAAATTCACTAGATGCAGAGTTGTTGAATAGATTCATGGGCAGTCTACTGCAACAGCAAGTTTTCAGGGGCTATCAAAACTCTTTATACATCAAGCTAAAAAATGACAAGCTGAAAAGAATGATCTGTGCTCTGAACCAGAGGATGGTTGAGACCACTCCACCAAAAGAAAGATGTAATCTTGTAAAAATACGTAGTTAACCCCGCAGCCTTTGTCAGACAGCATATCTATAGAAGAACCACAGATCACCATGGAGAAGGACTGATTGATCTGTAGGACTTTGATATTGTAAATGTGTTTCATTTAAATCTGCGTTGGACCATTGAACCTGAGGACACTTAGAGTAGCAGAACTGCTGGGTAGACCTGACAAAAACCCAGATGACCAAACTCAATTATGAATTGTCTGACAGAGCCAGCTCAATCCAAATGCGTTCTAACACGTGATACATCCTAGCTGTGATCTCAGCGTGCATAGCGAAGCGTGGAGCCCAGCACAGGGTAAAGGCTGCACTGCGAGTTAAGAGCAAGCTGCGCTCCAGGCATTAAGTCTGGGAGCAGTAAGCCTACGTGCTGCAGACAACAGGCAGCAATTACTGTATAAATTACACGTACATAAGAAGGTGAGCCAGGACCTCTTGTCCTTTAGCTGCAGAGATGGCACACATGGGGAGTAGATGGCTTACTGTGCTGGATGTTTGTTGTTGGGCAGCAACAGTCCTTTTTTTTTTTTTCTCCATTTGTCTTAAGCTGAGAAGTGGTCTTTGTTGTGCATTGTCTGGATCTCCAGTTTTTGGAAATGTGTGGTTTTCTTTTTCATGGCATCTGGAGCTGACCCCCTACACGTTAGTAAAACTATCTGAATCTGTTGTATCTGTAATTCACCTCACCAGAAGCTTCTGTTTGCAAAACCATGTAGCTGAAATAAAATAATACCTAAAGCTTTCAAACAGAAAACATAAGAGAATACTTTCCGTTAAGTTTCTAGGACTTACGCCCCTCAGTGCTATCCTGACCTTTGAGCTCTAACGAAGCTGCATGCTCTGTTATCTTACAGAATACTGTGGTGAGTCACTTCACACACATACCTCATGAGCTGGCACCCTTAGCCCCTCTGTGCTCTCTTCCCATGCATCTCCACTGGCTGTGCTCTCCTCCCTGTCACATTTGGATATCTCATTCTGAATTTTACAACAGCCTTCAGCAGATGGTGGTGGCTGTCAGGTTCTGCACGCTGGTTAGTCAGCTAAGAACAACATCTTAAAATCTCATTTTTGACCCACTGGTTGTAAATACAAGCACAACTAAAGAGAGAGGAGATAGAAAGCCTGGATAAGTTATGACCTGAGTCACTGAAGTGCACTAAAGAGGTTAAAGCAAATAAACTGATAAGAAGAAAAAAATGGTCCTAAGTTTTAAAAGACTAAAAGGATTAAAAAAAAAAAAAAAAGAGTAGGAAGTATTGCTAAAGAAAGCAGGAAATAACACACAGGGTGCTTATGGCACCTTGTTCAGCAGACCTTCCCTGCCCTTAGATTGACAGGACGAGTAGTTCAGAGAGATCTGAAGAGCTCACATTTACTGCTGACACAAATCACAAACCTTGGGAAGAGGGTTTATTGGTGACAGCATTGCTGAAGGTAAGATGGAGATGAGACAAAGATCATGGCGAATGCAGGACTTCTCATAAATATTCCTTCCTCTGAACTACTCACTTAACGCCACTTATTGTTAACTCTGTGTCCTCATCTAATTGCTTTTATTGTTGCCAGGATAGCTGAGCACTTACTGGTAACCTCATCTGTCCCCTCTACATCTTCATGTCTGTATCTGCAGGTTGGATTATGGCAGGAGAAAGCGATGAGCCTTTGATGGAGTTCAGATCTCATTCTCAGTACGCTCCAGCTAGTTATGGAAAATGGATGACAATTCTGTGGAACAGCAGTTTTGAAGGTCTCCAAATGTTGGTTTTTTTTTTTACTGTATTGGACCAAAGTCAAATTAGTTTAGAACAATCAGCGAAATAGGTGTAATTTGTAAATAAAACAAAACTATGGATGGGAATATGAGAAGTCAATTATTTTGAATGACAAAATACACATTTTCTGTTGGAAATGCTGTTGTGATACCTTGGTAGAGCTGCTGTTTGGTTACCTTGTGTCCTCATTTGGCCCTTCTCATAAGCTGCAGAATGTATCGAGGCCTTGCAAAGGCAAGACCTTATACCGTGTTAATCCAATGGCATTGCAGCAGATGGTGATGATCAGAGGGAATGTATTAAGAGAAAACATGCTAAAAGGGGATATCTCTGAGCAGCACTGCTTGCAAGACAGAAGGTAGGGTGGTGCAGAACAGGAAAAGAGTATGAGATCAGATCGCAGCTTGTCCCTGTCTGCAAATAACCCAGGTTTTATGAACTTGAGGCTGTGCATTGCTGATGCAAACTTTGAGAACAGCTTCAGCTCTCCCATGCCTTGGTCCTTCCACTTGCTGCTGTCCTTGGTGACTCAGGTAACAAAATGGCCCAGCTACTGGAACAAAAAATAATGAACAACAAATGCCTTTGGGCAGGCTTTTTCTACTTTGGTGTTGGATTGGTCCTTTGATTGTCAGGCTACTGCTCAAAACTGCCACCCCTTGATTGAATCATACACTGCTTGTGATTTCACATCTGAGGACATTACTCCTTGATGTAACACTCCCAAAGCTATGAACTTGCCCTGTAAGAGTCTTCAGCGCTGTGTTCATCAGTTCAGAGCTGGCAGGATTGTATGAAAACACAGGATATATCTGCACTTGGGATCTCCTGTAGACTGACTTAAATGGTTGCAGGTTTTGATTGTCAGATTTTGTGCTTGCCAACTGCGTGGTGACCTAAAATAATCAGGTGGAATGAACTTGGAGGAGCCTGTCTCACTTTGCCAATCAATGCCACTCAGACAGGAAGGAGGAATGGGAGAGTGGGGTCAGGTTTGTGAGGTGTTGCAGTGTGCCTGAGCCTATGCCAGGAATTGGACAGCTATCTTGAGTCCCTTTCTGCCACACAGGGGCTCATTACCTCAGTAGTGTCACTCCTGAAATTGTCTCGTAGATGAACAAAGGTTTTGCTGATTGATGCCTGATTTGCTCTGTGTTTATCAGAACTGAAACAGTAATAAAACTGCTTTCATTTGCACCAGGAGGGACTTGAGATGTAAATTGTTTCATGGTTTCAAGGAACCTTTTTTCATTCTTCCCAGTAATTATGCCCAGGAGGGTGAAAAGCATTTGAATTGCGTAAGATACATGCCATTGTACATGACAATTCATATTTTATAAAGCATTTCATAACCTCTACAGGAAAATAATGCTCAGTCTACATTTGTTTAAGTAGAGAAGCAAGCTAAAAGCTAGCTAAAAGGAAGAAAAATAGGGAGTTTTGTGGTGAAATGTGGCAATGCAGAGAGAAAAGAGCTAGAATTTATATTTCTTCCTACCTCAAGATCTAGAGAGTTTTGGATTCAGATATGGAAAATGGGAGGTAATACGTGAAGTGTGCAGGAGGAGAAATCATTCCATGAGGCAACAGGGGCATCGAATCCAGCTCCAGTCCTTCGCATTTGTGAATAGTTTCTAACATTGTTATCCCACAGAAGAGCTATCGTTGCACTTGGAGATTTGGTGCTGGAGGTGCAAGGTTTCTAACTTCTCATGGTCAGCAGGACAGTTTTCTTACATGGCTTTGCTTTGGTATTTGTTTTGTGAAGATCAGAATGTCTTGATAGGCTCGGAAAGTCAGGTTTACATTTTGCAGGTTACCCTGCTGCTGGGGCGGGACGGGTCAAGGACGTGAGTTCAGTTGAGAAGTCGGATTTGTTGTAACCTCACTTTCTTCAGGGCAGAGTCCCTCTGAGCGTCTCTGCAGCTGTGGGAGGGTATCTTCAGCCTGCCCTCTAGCAGTCACACAGCAGCACAGTGCATCTTTCAGGCCTGATGCCTTTTTAAGTACTTTGCCATAAGCAGCTCACCCTCTGGTACAAAGACAGGAATAATGAACAGCAAAAAGTCACTCAAGGCAGGCACATTTGTGCCGGGGTGAGGAGCTGAATGGATTAGATCATTAGATGCTCTTCTGTGGTGCCCCTTGTGCCTGGCACAGCCTTTCTGCCCTGCCTGCTATGATCTGTTACATGAGATCACTCAGAGCGTGGTGAGCTCCAGCCACATCCCTGACTGGTGTGTCAGCAAGGAGCAGATATCTCCACCAAACAAGTAGCTTCTCTGGGTCAGATGTTTTGAAAGGTGTTTCTTTAGGGCTTTGTTCTTCTGATTCTGGCTTTTAGTCTTGTCCCACAGGAGAGAAGTATCCTTCAGTCATAAGTCTCTCTTTGCTGCTCCTGGCACTGTGTGTTTTCATCTGCTTTTCTGGGCTGACTGTGAAGAGCTTCAGTTTTAAGTATGCACCGTATTACAGGAAAAGAAAGTGTTTTATTATTAGTTAGGTTGATATTGTGCAATTAGGGGCAGAGCAACCGTTGTGGCAGGACAGATGACATCATTCCTGCTGTCTGATCTGTGCCCTATAATGAATCAGATCTTTGCCTTCCAGAAAGCTGCTATCTTTCAGGAATATTGAGGCAATGAAACTAATCAAATGAAGATTTAAAGAATTTTCTTTCATTTCATAGTGCAAAAGTCCTTGGAAATGCCACAGAGGCTGTTAAAAGAGGCAAAGAAAGTACTTCCTTAGTACTAAAGCACACATCAAGAACAGAGGCACAATGTTGTGTCAAAAATGGTGTCAAATCATTCTTAAAAACTCACTTTTTTAAAAAACAAGGTGCTGTGTGTGCTCTGTGGAGAAGGAGCTGTGTATGGTATAATTTCTGAGTGGGGAAGGAGTCTTCATTCACATTTGTGATAGCACCCTGCACAAACTGGAGATTTGCTGGTGATTTAAATCAGGGAAAAATGAAAAGCTGTGGAAGTAAGTTCAGCTGTGAACTTTTTGGGAAAAGGATGCAATTTTATTATGTAATTGAACACACGATCCATTTCTAGAAATATTAAGCTCCAAAAATGTGTGAAGTTGCTTTTAAGCTCTTGTAAGGCTGTGGCACGATCACTGAGATTGAGCAAACATGGTCCCAGAAGTCGAATCAGTTAAAAGTTACCTCTCTTTGCCTGATTTCCAAAAACTATTCCTAATTCCTTGCTAACACTATGTAAATGGGAGTCATATAAGCTGCTGTTCTGGCCTCGCTTTGTGGTTAGATGCTTGTGTGCAGCTGGTTAGTGTGCTGCTAAGCAGTGGTGGAACCCAGAAGCAGAATGTACTTTGCTCAGATGCACGTACTTCCGAAATGGGGCTTCAACTCATTGTGCAACTTTCTCTGATATCAGAGGAGACTGTGACTTTGAGAAGACTAATGAAACCAGACACTTAATCAGTGTCATCTGGGTGCCCAGCCCCCAGAGGTTTAAATTCTAACAAAACCTTGGACAAATGTGCTTGGTTTGGAGGTGGGCAGGAAAGGCACACCAAAAAGGCACAGTCAGGAGATCGGCAGGGCCAGTGAAGGTGTAGGGAAGGTTTGGCTTAGGAGCTGAGGGAGCACCAAAGAAAAATATATTTTTCCTTGTATGTACAGCTTGCTAAAAAGGTGTTTTTTTCCCCCACTCGTGGAAGATGAAGTGCTACAGGTGGAGAATATAAACACATCTCATTAAAATTACCCTGTTTATAAAACAAATGCTGATGTTAAGCATTACCTACCCATTATAATTACCTGGTTTATAAGACCAAATTCTGATGGTAAGCATTAAAACTAGAAGTGTCTGGCACAAGAGGAGGTTATCTGCTGTGCCTGCTTAATTGCCTCAGAAATTGTAGAGGCAAAAGGGACTGTTGCAATCAGGTTTAGTGTTTCAACTTGCACTCTAATCCAAACAAACCAGGTTTCAGCAGATGGATAACAATATGTGCAGGAGACAGGGAAGTATAAAGCAACTTGGTAAAATGAAGATCAAATATTGCAAAACCTACTTGAGTGAAACCATGAAACCCAGCATCTGCCAGCAAAGACTGCCTAAGGAATTAAAACACAGAATCAGAGACAGTTACAAGAATGCAGGACAAAAATCGGACACTGGATGTCATCAGATAGGTTTGCAGAAACAAACAGGCAGGTTTGCAGAAGTTGCAGGCACCTCTCGTGTAGGCAAGTAAGCTGAAACTGCAGAATGTGGAGTGCTGTTGAGGACAGGAGAAAAGGTGCAGGAAAGGCTGACTCTCCCTAAATTCTCTACAGCTTCAGTACTACAGACCTTAGTGGGTCAGGGCCCTTAGGACAACAAATTGTGCGTGTGTTAGCTCCAGAGATCTTGGTCAGCCCATCAGCTTTGCCTTTCTCTCACCTTTCAAATTTGGAGGATGTTAATTAACCTTCTCTACATCTTGTGCTCCTAGCATCCTTCTCATAGCCAGGATACCACCCCTTTCCAAGCATTTTAGATCCCAGCAGAGAAGTGGTGAAGTGGGAGCTGCAGCCTCCACTGGCAGATCGCTTGGAGGATGAATAGGAATAGGTAATTCCAAGTTAATTAACGCAACCTGCAGTTGATTGACACTCAGTTTCTAACATTTCTCGTGTTCTTGCTATTGCCCAGCTGAGCTGTCTAAGTCATGTTGTGTTCTGAAGATTATTACTTGAAATGCAATTGAAACTGTTGAAGCTTGGGAAATCTTGCTTGCCAAGAGCTTTTTTATTTAAAGGAAAGAGAAAAGAAAGAGAACAAGAAAGGAAGAAGAAAACCTTATAAGCTTAAAAGAAAGCTTAAATGAAACAATGCAGAGAACAAAAGGAGGAGATAATTGGAAGGTTTGTGAAAATCTTTTTCTCGGCGTTGTCAGGACTCTCCTGAAAGTTTCACACATGCCTCTGAATTTTTCAGGTAGAAAGAATACCTCATGTATGCAGAACCCAGTTGGTGTCTTTGGCATTATTACTGTCGTGGTGTAGGCTGGCATTTTGGGAACTCTGTTCTTGTTTCCTGTTACAGTCTTCCTTGAGAGTTATCAGTTGAGGCCAAACTCATCTAGAACGGCTCCTCCTAAAACAATTGTTTTTGCAAATTTCAGTAATTTGTATTTGAAAAACGATTCAAAGCCTTTGGCTTGGTAAGATCCTTGCCTTGCTGAGGGCATCACGTTGTGCTGGCCTGCTTCTGGAGGCTGCTGCGTACTTTGGTCGTGGTGTGTGTGTGGGGACAGCCATTCTTCCTCAGCCTCTTTGGCCTGCTTAGGCTGAAGCTTCTCGATGCAGGGATGTTGTTTGTGAATGCATGGCACTTCTCACAGCATGGATCTAAGCTGCTGTGGATCTTGGACATGGCAATGTACAATAATTAACAGCATGTGATGGCCTGACTGCATAGGACCTGCTTCTCCTCAAATGAGTGACATGTCAGTGGCAAGGGAGAGAACATCATCATTACCACAATTGACTTTAACTCAGCTGTCCTCTTAATTGTCACTATTACTAGGAAAATCGACCCCATCCCAGCTCCTGCTGTTCCCTGCCAAAGGAGAAGATCAGTTTGTGTTGTCTCCTGCTGTCCTGCTTGATTTGACTGAAGGTCTCAAAGGTGCAGAGCCTTTCTCTGACCCACCTCCTCTGCCCCAAGCGAACTTCTAACTAAATAACACTGTGGTATTTTACAAATTGTGTTTAGCTTTTAATGGTTTGCTATAACATGCTTGATTAAAGACCCGACTAAATTCCAAACCTAATGAACCTTGAACTTTCACATTAGATACATTAATTATGGTGGTCCCAGTGGCATGCTAGCACAGGAAAGTTATCCTGCCACATTAATATGAAAATGAAGAGTTGCTGTGAGAACTAAATTAAAAAAACAGACAAATAAGACTCAACTGCTAAAGCAGTTGTGCCTCTGAATTAAGTTACTGTCTTTTGTTTTTTGTTTTTAATTAATCAGATGGCAGCAGCAGAAGCAACATTCCCAAAGGCATTGCTTAAAAAGCCACAGGCTGCTGGGAAGCAACAGAAATAACCAATGACTTTGCCATTGATGCTTGGATGCTGTAGCAATGATGAACGTGAGGTGCAAAGACAGATCAATTTGCTATTCATTAATATTACAGTGTGGTGTTCTACTTTGATTCATGTCTTTTCGATTTATAAGGAAACACTAATCGGTGCATACAATCAACCTAATGCACAGAGGTAAACATATTGATGGGTGTCATTGAAGGATGCCAGATGCTGGCAGTTTCTCCAGCAACAGAACACTTTACCCAGGGCTTTGAGTTCTCCAAAGGTTGCCACATTCGGGCCTCAGCTCTGCACACTTGTGCCAGTGGGATTATTTAGAGGACTGCCTATGAACTGGGTTGCTGAAATAGTACAAGCTTAAAAAAAAAAAAAAAGCTCTTCTTCCATCACATCTTTCAGTTTGAATGTCAGCATCTCAACCAAATTGCTGCAATGATTGTTCACAGTTCTGTCCCATAAACATTTGTTTTTGGCATAAGTGAGGGAGACAATGAGCAGTGTGGAAGGTGGGGTGTGCAAAGCATGGTTTTAAAAAAAAAAAAAAATTCAGCAAAGGAAAACCTTAGATGTTCTCGTAGCTGTATGTCACACCTTCTGTTGTGGTCAGTTCTCCATCAGGACAAATACAGTCCTCACCGAATGAACCGTAAGTGAATGAAGAGGTGCTTAACATAGCCAGAAAGACTCACATCCCTTCTGTCCTGTATCAGCAGTTTCTGCAGGCTCCTAGCTTTCCCCCTGTCTGTAGGGCAGGTGTCCAGCTCAGAGCTGGTTATCCCCACTTGGAGCCAGTCCTTCCTCACCACATGTGAGCTGGGTTGGTGGTGTTCTGCAGGCAGGGGGAGATGTGCTGCTGGCCCAGAGGCGATGCTGCTGCAGGTCAGCTAAGGAGCCCCTCGCCTCCTTCCTCCCACCATCACTGTGTTACTGGTGGCTGCATGGTGTAAGAGGAGCCTTGTCATTTACACTGCCTGAAAATCTGGTCGGTGCTGCTTAAAGCACACTGACTTCCACATACACAATTTGTCTGTGGATAACAAGTGATGGTGGATGTTTAGAATCCCATTATGAGTTCATTACGGCACATTCCATATGAAATTGATTACAAATTCCAGCGGAGCCAAGCAGAAGATGGTTAATTAGCTAATTATTGCCCAACATACATTCAAAAGACTCACTCAGTTCCTTGAACTTTCACTCCACATTTCACGCATTTTCTGAATTGAAATTCGGTGGCATAATGGAATACGTGTTGATCTCAAGCTCTCCCTTTAATCGAGGCTGAACAGATGCCTGACTGCTAAGCTAGTCTGCTGAAGACGAGGGGAGCTTGTGCTTCACCCTTCACTCCTAAGCCTCCCTCAGTCCTTGCCAAGCTCTTTTCTCTTCTTGCTTCACCACTGACAAGCAAGGAAATGAAATCTGCATTAGTTTTTCTGTCTGCCACAGCAGCTCTCTTTATTAAGCAAATGAAAGCACACCAGTCAGTGGAGCTCCTCTTGACTTTGGCCTTTGTTTCTCCAAGGCCTCACTCCAAGGTAACCTGAATTCCTCTTCCTCCAAGATGAACGTGTGTTGCTCTTAGGCCAGACTGAGGTGATGTAAATCAATTTTGCCTTGTGGGATAGAGCTATTCTGACTATTGCATCTGAAAACCTAGCTGGATGAGGGTATGAAAGCATTCAGCATCTCTCAGGAGCGCCTTTGAACTTTAGCACGTCAAATTTTCACTATTTCTTCATTTTGAGATGTTCCTTCAGCCCTGGGCCAGATACATCCATTGGTGTCCATCTGCACAGCTTTGCTGATGCTGGTGGTAGCACTGCAGTGCATGCGGAGTGGGTCTGGCTCCTGCAAGCATTGTCTGTCACTCATCTTGTTTGAGGGCACAGATTACATGGGCTGCATCCTCCACTTGGTCCCTGTTGACTTTGTTGGAACTGTATGGACCAGGACTGTTGTCGGTGTCTTTGTTCCCTGCACAAGAGCTTTGTTTACTGCTGGCACCTGGAGACTGTTGGTTGTTATCTCTACTCCCAGTCACATGAGAATCTCCCAGCACTCTGCTGTCCTCAGGATCCACAGCCATTGATGTCCTGTTTCTGGGTTACTTTATTTGTGAAGTATCCTTAAGTTCTACCATTGACTCCGTGCCAGGGACTTTTCCCAAAATGCTGGTAGTGCTCAGTGCTGAATTTGAGACCTCAAGCAGCTCAACTTGAATGTCTCAGTATGCCACAGATCTTGCTTTGTCAGAAACTGGCCTTATTCAAATGTATGAAGGATTGTGAAGTTGCAGCGATGCTACTGAATTTTCATGTGAGATGTTTGCTGTTTTCAAATTCCTGCTTTGGGGATTCTGTACATAAGGATTTGCTGATTAGATTGCTATTCTCTGGCCCAGATGCTGTAAATATTCACACATTGCCATGGTGAAGACCTGCCTAGTCTGTTTATGCACAAAGGGTGATTTTTTCATTAGATAAATATGTAATTTTTTGGTGCCTTTGTTTAAAAATATTTCCACTGCATTGTCAGAACCCAGAACAACAGAGGCTGTGACTTATCACTCACATTCGTCTAACCAAAGAGAAGTTTATTAAAAAGTTTCAGCAAATGAACCCACGCTTATCATTCCCTCTCTGAATGCAATCAAAGCAGAAGCACAGGATGAACTCGATGAACTCTTTAAAGCACAAAAAGAGAGAGAGGGAAAAAAGAGGAAAACAAAAACAAGAGACAGGAAAAAAGCAGAACTGGAGAAAAATAACAAAACATCAGCCAAGTCCCCAGGGAGGTATATTGAGGGCTGCACTGTGAGGGATGAATAGAGCAGAAAGGGGAATTTTCATCTCAGGTTTCTGTAATAACCAACATTTGTTGAAAGCAGGAGAGTGTTGAACTCCACACCTCCTCCCTAACAATTCAGCACTCATGTTAGCAGGAGGCAGCTGGAATGCAGAATGTATTTCTGCCTGGAGAACAGGCAGAGCCCTGTCTGGAACTGCTCTGACTGTGTGCTGGAGGTTCCCAAGTTGTCCAGGGAGCAGATGGCTTACTGGGAACAGACATCTCCTTCCTCCTTTGCTAGGAGGGCAAACCCAATACCTGCTAATAGCTGCCCAAACTGTTTCCCCCCCATTCAGAAACACGAGGCAGAAATTGAGCTGCTCTGTCATTTGTACAAAGACAGATGGTTACAGCGCTTGCTTCGGTCTCCAGAGGTAAACTCAGTTCCTGTCTCAGGCTGATGTGGCTCCAACCCTTGCTCATGCTCCCTGTGTGAGGCTAGAGGCTATCCCAAGCCCAAGTGCTCTTATCTCTGTGCTGAAACTGTACTGCTGATAGGCAGTGATGCCTGCAGGGACTGAAAGAGGCCAAGAAAACTGTCAGGTGGGGAGTCCTCCATCTTCTCTGTCCTCCAGGCCTGTCTTTGTATTGTGCGACATGTCTGCAGTCGTGCACAGAAGTAGCATTTAAAACTGCTCTTCATTTTAATCACAGGATCACAGAATGTCCTGAGTATGGAGCAACCCACAGGGGTCACCAGGTCCAGCTGCTGGCTCCATGCAGTGTCGCACAAAATCTAAATCTTATGCGTGAGAACAGTGTCCAGACTTTCCTTGAACTCCAGCAGCTTGGGGCTGTGCCCAGTGTCCTGGTAAGCCTGTTCCATACCTGACCACCCTCTGGTTCACAGCCTTTCCCTAGCACCCAGCCTGAATGTCAAGAATTTAAGCAGGAGATTGGAACAGGGTGCAACTCCTCCTTACATCTTCCCAAACCTCCCAGGCTGGGCTCCTGCTGTGTAGATGACAAAGGTGGTGCACACAAAGGGCTGTCAAATTGTTGGTGACTTGAGACATTGATTCCTATTTAAGAAGACTCTGCTATTACTGTTTCCCGTGCTTGAGAAGGAAACTGAGGTCCTTCTATGCAGAAAAAATAATCCAGTTCATTGACAAGAAAGTGACTGTCACTTCCACCGAAACCAAATTGTGTCCAAAATGCATTATGTCAAATAGCTAACAGTGTTCTTATGACAAAATGTGTTTTTGTCTAATACCTAGATCATATCTGCTGGCAAAATGAATTCTGTCAAAGTCCCTTGAAGCCCTCTGTCAAATTAAAATATTTTTCCCCACCTGAAGACAGATCTCTTATTCTGATGGCAAAATTTATTTGATCTGATCCTTTAAGCTCTTCTTCTGGAACATCATCGTGTTAAAATTCCAAAGCCATTTTACAGAGAAATGTAACTTCATCCTTTTTCCCTTCTCACTGCTGTTGTTAGAGATTTTTGAAAACAAACAAACAAAATTTATTTATATATAAAAATGAAGTGAAAAATTACAGAGCCTTTTTTCTGTACTCCATGTTCGGGGCAGAAGGCTTAAAGAAGAATAAGTGTTTCCATCAAATAACAGCAGTAACAAGAGCAAAATGTGAAATGTATGTATATGTAAGACTGATGGACAGAATATGCTTTATTTGGTGGAGGTGATGTTTAGAAAGATAACAAAGAAACACTAAATTGTTGCAAGGACAAAATGAGCTTTCATTCCCTACAAATGCAAATTCAGTGACAGGCCTCCTACGGAGTCCGCCTCCAGTCGTTCAGTACCTACACCTGGTTGTCATATGGATGTCATGGGCAATTATATTTCGAATAATCACTGTCAAATCCAGCTCTGCACAGTGTTGCTATTCAAATGCACCAGGCTGTCAATATTTCACCCTAATGGGAATCAGAATCCATAGTGAAGGGAGCAGTTCATGAGTTTGTTGGCTAAATTTGTAGGAATGGTGCTGCATTGTGATGCCACTCAGGAATAGATTTTGAAAACTTTGGAACATATTTTAGTGTGTTCTCTCTCTGTCTTACTTTTCCATGACTTCTATTTGTGAAAATGCCATTTTTATGTAAGACAGTTCATACAAGCTTATTCTTGGTGGAATGTGGTTGATAAATGACATTAATTGCGGAAGCATAAAGATGCAGTAAATGTGCTTATATACATGTCTGTATTGTTTCCTGAACTTTATTCATTCTGAGAGAACGAACACAGAGATCGCAGGGCTCTACAGTGAGACGCTAATGTACGTGAAGGCTTTAGGTTTTTGTCTCTCATCCATCAGTACTGGAATGAAGGAGGAACTTTGTGCTGGGAAGTGTTGAGCTGTGGCTAGGACAGCAAGATGAGGACAAGCCCAGAAGTGGGAAGAGACTGGACTGTGTCTCTGAGCTGCTGTGTGACCCTGGAGGACAGGTGGCTGTGTGTACTTGTGGAGGTTCTGAGTGCTAATGGAAGCAGATTTCTTCCTCTGTGCAGGGGAACTGTTAGGTCATGGCTTGAACTGGTGATTGAGCGCCTGGTACAGGGATGTGGCTAGCCCAGGGTGCTCAGGGAAATCACAGAATTATAGAATCACCAAGATTGGAAAAGACCTCTAAGATCGTCCAGTCCAACCATCCACATATCACCAATATTTCCCACTAAACTGTGACCCTTAGTACAACATCTGAATGTTTCTTGAACACCTCCAGGGTCGGTGATGCCCTCACCTCCCTGGGCAGCGCGTTCCGGCGCCTGACCCCTCTCTTGGCAAAGTATTTCCTAATGGCCAACCTCAGTCTCCCCTGGTGCAACTTGAGGCCGTTCCGCCTGGTCCTATTGCTAGTTACATGGGAGAAGAGGCCGACCCCCACCTCACCACAGCTTCCCTTTAGGTTGTGGTAGAGAGCAATAAGGTCTCCTCTGAGCCTCCTCTTATCCAAGCTGAATAATCCCAGCTCCCTCAGCCACCCCTTGTAAGGTTTATGCTCCAGGCCCTTCTCCAGTTTCCTTGCCCTTCTCTGAACACGCTCCAGGGGCTTGACTTCTTCTAGTGAGTGACTCAAAAGTGAACACAGTACTCGTATGGTGCACAAACCATGTAATTGGTGGTATGGATTGTGCAGTTGTGAACTTAGTATCACTGTAGCTGTGCTAAGAAGCTCATATTCTGCAGTGGGTGGAGGAACAATATACAGTTATTTAGACAAGCATGTGATAATTGCAGATAATTATGTTCTATATTTGTAGATGGATCAAAATACATTATTAAAAAGAGCCCTCTCTGCAATTATACACCTACACGTATCAGAGTTTAATAACTGCATTGCAGGAGCTTTGCCAATACACACATGGAGCAAAGAGTAGTAAAGTCAGGATACAAATTAAAAGCTCAGTGCAAGTACAGCTGAGTCTTTGATAGCAGGAGAGCTATACAAAGCAGTACTTTGGCTTACAGGGCTTCTCAGAATTTCTGTGCACAGTGTCATTGTGTGGCATTCTTGCCGTGCAGGTACGGCTTGCTTTGTGTCAAGGCCAGTTTGAGGTTAGCCAGGGGTTTGATTCTGAGGTCTGTCATTAGTTTCCTTAATGCTACTTCAGTGGGTAGATGTGAACAGCAAAGCCCAGTATTTACCTGGGCAACCTTTCACAGGCACCACATGGCTTTGGTTGGGCTCTGCTGGCAGGACAATGAATACAGCAAGATCTGTACTGCAGAGTATGGGGTGGGGGGGAGGGTGTTGGGACACCCACAAAGTACGTACACACAAGTAGGTGGACACGCATTTCTTTTAGGAAGGAGCCCAATTCAATTAATTTGCTATCTGCTACAGTGTTTGAACTCTGTACCTCTCATCCATCTCTTATCTGTATACAAAATGTTTTTTTGACTCTTGGGAGGATTATGGTTCTGGGAACCTTTTGGACTACCTCTTGCACTTACACAGGCACACAAACACACTTCTCTTAAAGTGGTCTTGTTCTGCCTCTGTTCAGGAAAGCATTAGCTTTGTACCTTGTGGCCCTTGCAATCTTGCTGTGTACCCTGCACGATTGGGTTGCTGTCTCCAAAGGAATTGAAAAGGACGAGTTCATGGCCTGTGAAGCAGCATTTCATTGAGCCTCCCTTCCTTTTTGTGGGATAATTGTGCCTTTGTGACTATTTTGCACTTCTGTTGCAATGCAGTCTTTATGTTTTGATGGATCCTTGATGCCCATGTGAGGCTGTGGCCCAGCTGTGCTTGAGGTGCTGGTAGACTCTGCATGACGTGCTGGGAGCAGAGGCAGGCTGAGTGCTGTGCTTACTCACTTGCCTTGCTTTAAGAGTCACAGAACATTCTGAGTACAGAGCGACCCATTCCGTGCCGTTCCCTCGGGCCGTTGTGTTCCTCTACTCCCTGAGGAGCTGTAGGCTGCCGTGAGGCCTCTCAGCCTCCTCTGCCCTAGGCTGAACAACAAGGCCTCTCAGACCCTTCCCCATCTCTTCAGCATTCCTCTGGATGCTCTCTAATAACTTTGTCCTTATATTGTGGCACGCAGTACTTGAGGTGAGGCTACACCTTTGCAGAAACATCCCTGAGCAGCCATGTAGCTTCTTGCTACCTCTTTTAGTCTACACTGCAAGTGAAGAGATGGATGCTGTCGTGGCCATGAAAGAAATGCTCCATGCTGCCATGCCACTGTTTTTTCTCCCCAGCGTTTGCAGGAGCATGCTGGGTGGCCCGTCACTGAGCTGACACTCACAGGGAACTCAGGGACTTCATCACATCCAGCTCAGTGCAAGGATTTATTCTGACTGGTTAATGCTTTTGTTCCATTTTGTGGGACATCCTGTTAATAAACCATGTAAATCCAGAGCTGGGATTTTGTGGGACTTAGAACTGAAAGAAAAGGCTCGTCAGTTTAGGCTCTTTTTCTCCTTTTTCTCTCAGCATCCCATTTTGTTATGGCAGTAATTAGGATGACAGGAGAAATGGCCTGAATCTATTTGAATGAGTCTATCCTGAGCAGCAGCCACCACTGTCCCCATCTGATACTTCACAGGCATTGTCAAAATGTTCTTAACACTGACAGTCACTTCACGAAAGAGGACAAATCTCAAATAACCCTATCACTTTTCCTTTTTCTTACACTGCATTTTCCTCTCGTCTTTTTACTTCATGTCAGCTAGGATGTAGGCAGCTGTGGGGTTGGGCGAAGTGGGTGTGAGCCTGGGGGTCTGCAATGAAGGTAGAAAGAGGGAGATGTATTGCCATCAGTGGCTGTGTTTGTGTTCAGCAGCTGGGCATAGCAAGCCATGGGGATCTTCTGAAAGCAGTGGGGAAAGCAAGGTATGGTCTCTGAGAAACAAGACTCAACCTCTAAAAGAGTCAATCTATTTCCATTACCTCAGAACACTGGAAAACCTGCATTTAGCCCAGGTAAGGTAGTCCCTGCTCGCTGTTAAGCTGCAGGAAAAGGCATAGTGGGGATGTGCTGCTGAGGACATTCCCTGTGCCTGGCATGGCTCACTGGAGAGTAGGAGCTGTCTGCTGTGTTTTGGGAGGGCTGAATGGCTGTCACGGTGCCACGCGGGTGCTGCAGCAACTGCATGTCACTTGTTGCTCTTCAGATAGAAAGGCTGTGAAGAAGGGTGGGACTTGTCAGTCTCTTCAGTCTTTTTATTCTGTCCTGTCTTTGGGATCCAGCTGATGCAATTTATATGTTCTACTGGTCCCTTTAGTAGATAAACAACATTGGCATCTCTCAGAAGGTACTCTCTCAACTAGTTTAAATAATTTTTTTTTCATTGATTTTGTCAGGAGTTTCAACTTAGAAGTTCCTGGTGGTAGGCCAGTGAAGTTACAGCGTGAACAAATTCTGCTCCTCAGTATTCTGGAGCTGGAGTCAGAATGAGTGTGATGGTTATAAACCAGTACAGTTATCACAGCCACGGGAGGCGGCATGAAGCTGTAAATTATAGTGGTTTTTAGCTTCCCAGATGAGCAAAAATCAAAATACTGGTTCAGATCAAAATCTGCCTAGTTGGTACTCTGCCTCTGGCTGCTGGCTGGCAGTGGAGGCATGGAGGAGTGTGTGCAGAGCAGCATGTGTGGGGAATAAGTGTTTCCTGCTCCATTCCCCCAGCAGTTGGTGCTTCAGGGATTTCCAGCAGTGAAGGTTACTTCCTGAGTCTGTGGTGTGGCAGCCAGGAATAAACTAGTTTCATGTAGCTTCTTTCTGAATTGGTTCAAGTGACAGAGGCAGCCTGCAGGTCTTCCTTTTCCCTTTTCTTGAACCCTTTTTTTCCAGAAATAGAGGTGGATGGAAAAGATAGCATTGGGGTTGACCTATCCCATATGAAGAGTGGAGGCTACCCTGGCAAGCTGGATCTGCCCCTGACTTTGTGTAAGTGACACTGAAGCTTCTCAGGTAGCTCCCTGCTTCCAGTTCTGCGCAGAATCTTGTTATGTGGTCGATTTTCATAACCATGAACCAACCCAGGAATGTGAGACTGGGTCTGAGCTCTGGCTTATTGCACAGATGGCATTGTAAGGGGGAGAATATGGGAATCTGACACTAAAAGACTTCTTTCTTTATCTTTGCCCCTTAAAGAAACTTCATTGCTCCTGTCAATAGCATCTTCGTTAGCACTGACAATAAACTTCCATGCTCTTTCTCCTCCCAACTCACTGGATTATGTGGCAATTACTATGTATTTCTTCTCCCTTTACATATAATCTCATTTTAATGTTCATGTCAGAGTTTTAGTAAGTTTCCCAAACTTGTAAAGTGAGACAAAAAAAATACTCTTAATGCAAAATTCTAAGGCAAGGGCAGAATTAGGTCTTCAGCTCAAAGAGTGAGGTCTGCGAGGGGCCCTCTGCATGATGGAGGTAGGAGGAGAGAGGCCCTCTTCTGAGCAACTGCAGTCAAACCTCAGTTCAGGTGAGAGGAAGCCCTTCTATCGGGGCTGGCTATGCAGTAAGTCAGAGATCTGGAGTGCTTGCTTTCATGGGGTGAGCGCTCTTCCTCAGCTGCCACGCTTTGCAGAGGAGAGCCATGACCCATGGTACAAAGCACACAGCTTTCACCTCCGGGGTTGCTTTGCATGAGCTCTGAGAAACCATCTCTTCTGTGGAGCTGCTTCCTTCTGTTCTGGGAGATGAGTGGTGCAGGGTCTGAGAGCAGAGCATGCCGCCTCAGCACATCTCTGGGCAGCTCATAAAGGCTGTTTTAAGTAGGTTGCATAAGGCCTGTCCTTGCTATGGATTTTACGTTGCTTGCAATCCTGTTTGCATTAGAGGCAATGCGAGACTGTAGCACAAACTTTCTCAGTGTTCAGAAGGTCCTTGAGCAACCTCCAGCAGTCTGCTTCACCCTTCCTTGACCTTCTTCGAGCAGAATGAAAGTGACATCCCGAGGGAACAGAATCACAGTAGTGTTAAACGCTTCACTAAAAAATTGGCTGTAAAGTATTCTATTGAAAACTTCCAAAACTGTGAAGTTCGCTCCCTTAGTATTTGAAAAGTGCTTTGAGATCTTGTGACAAAAAGTAGTAGTGTAAGTGCAAAGCATCACACGTTTTTTGTTAACTTGTGTTCCCTGAGGGTGAAATCTACCATGCTGTGATCATCTCAAGGGAAATTTTGTGAAATCTTCATCCATGTTGGGGGAAAGCAACTTTAACGTTAGAATTGCAGCACAGGATATGGCTGACTTCTCAGAGGCTAGAATGCAATTGCAGTGTTTTTAATTACAGCATTCTACTGTTTTTCAAATAGAGTATTTCATTTGACATAATGGGGGGCTGTTCTCACGGGCATTGCTTTAGCTGGAATAAGAGACTGGAAAAAAAACCTCAGTGCCAGCATCTCTGTGAGAGCAGGTGGGGAGGTGTGTGGTTGGTACCGTGAGCATTTCCCAGTGCGTTACGATGAAACTATTTAGTGCAACCCTTAGTTAAAAAGTAAATTGGCTAAATGGCTTCACTTACATTATCTCTCTGTAATAATCACTGTGGCTGATCCTGTAGTGCTCCCACCCTCCTTTTTTGTTTAAGTAAGGGATGTTACAGTAGAGGTATAATTTTCATAAAATCATTCTGGGGAAAGCTAAAAAACACCCCAGCCCTTCAGAACCTTTTGCATTCACCTGAAGAAACACTATTTCAAATTATGCAAAAAGATAAGAATCTAGTTCTGCATGAAGGGAATTAACAGCACAATACAGAAAATCAAAGGTGGTGGCATTGATATGGAATTATGAAATAAGAGAATTCTCTTTTCTGGTTTTCTTCCCACTCTGTCCTTGTGTAAGTGTGGATAGACTCAGTCTGGGTGGAAGGTTCTCTAAGACAGTAATTGCATCCTAAATGAGCACCCTGAGGACAGAAACTACATATGGGTTCCAGGCTGGAAAGCTGCAGTGAGGTGCACGGTGCTGCACAGGGCACTCCATAAGCCAGCAGTGCACGCAGGGAACCAGCAGCCAGTCCTGGCAGGGAACCACTGCAGTCTGGATCCTAGCCTTGGAGTACAGGTGGTTCAGGCCTATTTTGTGCTGATCCAAAAGTACAATTTAGCCCTCCAGTCTCTTCTCCAAGAGATGCATTTCATCTCTTTTTTTTTGAGCTTTTAGGTTGCACGCAGGTGTCATTTTCCTGTGGTAGCTATGAAGGCTAGAAACTCAGCAGTACAAAAAGGCAACCCTGATAGCAATCTCAGCCCTCTTGGAGCTTCAGGCTCAGATAAAGCACCAAATGCTGCCTGAACTGACGCGCAGGGCACTACACCCTCCGTTTTTGTCTTACATTCTTCAGGTTGGCGAGGCAAAAGCTCACAGACTGCTTCTTCACAGCATTAGCTTTGATTGCGTGGCCTCAGCATTGCTGCCATGCCCTGGACCAGGCTGCAGTGCAGTGTGTGTTTATGGTGTGCTGGTTATGGCACAGATAAGCTGCCCATGTCTGGCACCAGGAGTGCGGCTGGGCTCATTCTCAGCCTGTCGGTGTGGTGCTCAGTCTTCTCTTTGAGAAGATAAAGATGGAACAAGGCGTCTGTGGAAGAGGCATGGGTTTGGGCTGTTTCGTAAATCAAGGCAGACTGGACTGCATGGCTATTTTCCTTTCCTTAGGCCAGGAGATAATGGATTTAAGTCTCTAGCGTTGTCAACTGTTCATTCTCCTCTCCTTCACACCATCTCCTTAATTCCTGTATTTACTGATGGCTGCGCTAACGCAAGTATACTCTGGTTTTTGAACTGTGAGGATGGCTGGATGACACTTAAATCAATATCATGTGGCAGTTTTATTCTCCCAGCCTTAGACACAATCTGTCCATTGTGCTAATGCTATTTGCGACTTTAATGAATGCAAGAATTTATAGGTACATCTTGAAAGTGCTGCTTTGTTTAATCATGCCAGATAAAGGAATTCTTGCCTTATGCAAAGCAGGAATGTCATCTGGTTAATGGGATGATACTTAGCCAATGCAAGCTGCATGAATCCTTCATTTAAACGACTGCATTTAGAGCTGTAATTGGACAAAAGAAACTGTGAACCAAAAAGAAAAAATAAAGGCTGCCAAAAAGAAAGAGGAAATATCCTCCATTGGGTACATTCTGGCAGGATGGCAGCAATTTTCATAGTCTGTGATATAGTGGTGTAATATTTTGTTTCTGCTGCTGTTGCTCCCATTGTTGCTGCACTCTGATGCCCATTGTGGCCCGGCTGCGTTGGGCACATCCCCAGGTCGTGACACCAGTCACCCTCACAGGAAGCAGTGTTGGGATGTTGTTACTGCAGTGGGTGTGGAGGTGTGCTCACGAGCTCTGTATGAGTGCTGGGACCTTTGGCCCCATAGAGTGGGTCCTTTAGCAGAGATTCAGGTTGGTTAGCAGAACAGGCACATCTCCTAGGCTCTGCTGGGGGGGATGGCCTTAATGCATCCTGCTGTCTGGTAAGAGATTCTAACATCTCCATCAGCAAAGAGATACTGAGCCTGTCACTGTGTAAATAGGCCACCCTCTCCTGGCGAAGAGCAATTGGTCTTTCAACAGCCTTCCATTTTCACTTTTTTCAAGAGTGTAGAGAAGGACTATTTACAAAATGCCAGCAGTGTCAGAGGGAGCATCCAAATTCACAGGCTGCTTCAATTTTGACAGATTTAAGATGAATTTGCAAAAAAACTGATGTACTGAAATGTTCAGATCATCTTTTTCCTTAAATGAAAGATATTGCAGAGATACCAAAACCAGTGCTTCATCGAACACTCTTCTCAGAGGCATCCAAGTAATACTTTGGTATATCCACCAGTAAGCCCACAGGTACAAATAATTTATGAAATACCTGAGGATCAAAGTGTTCCACTGGTGCGAGTACAATGTAAACAATCATTAGGATATATTCTCTGTTGTGCTGTCTGATCTCCAAATTAGCCATTTTAAAAACACTGAGCGTGTCATCTTCCAGGAAATCAAAAGCTCACTTAAATACCAGGATCCACCGAGAGTAGTTCAAACAGTATACAGCTCTTAACAAAGAGAGACTCGCTCATCCGAAGCAAAGGAATGTAGTTTCACAAAACTACATGAGAATTAAATCTACAGTGCAGCATGTGCTTTGTTTGACAAGTGATAATTAACTGCTGACAATATAATTTTAGTTTTGATGCAGACTTGTTTTTCATTTGAAAACTAATCAGGGAGTATTTGCTTGGAGTGGGACAGCCTCCTGCAAGGCAGGAACACGCATGGTTCAGTGACTCTGACATATTTACCTCATGCTGAACATGTGTCCTGCTGGGGAAACCAGTGGGTCGGATCTTCCCAGTGAAGCTGGAGCTCTTTTTATCAACTCAGGGCTTTGGATCTGAAGGATCAATGCCCCAGGCAATGCTCTTTATAAGGAGGTGCTTTGTCTACTGGAAGAAGAAATTTGAATATCTCAGGATGGCTCCCTGGCAAGCAGTCCTTAAACTTGGAGGGGAAGGTATAGCTCTTACCAAGAGTGAGTATGAGTATCTTGTTTTAAAGTGGACAAGGAGTCAATATTTTTGCATTTATTTCGGAGAACTATGGCCTGCAGTATCACGGAGGCAATATATGAAAGAAGGAAATGAGCTGCGTTTCCTTTTTGAGTCCGGGCTCCGTATTGGCAGGTTATATTCAGAGAGTGGCTTGGAGCTGTAGCTTCCAGAGAGGAAAACAGCTCGAAGACCACTCCAGGCCTTTACATGGCTGCACGTGTAATTATGCTTCGGCTCAGCTTTAATTCCCCATGGGATGGAGTCTTTCTCAGTTCTGTCTGCCTTGAGGTGGGGAGCACACTAAATATGGAGCTGTCCCTTCTTCCCAACCTATTTTTGTTGTTCTCAAGGCACCTCTGCTTTAGAAAATAATGGTCTGATCTTCTGAAGTATCAGAACAGGATCACGACACATACAATCCATTCTGCTCAAGGTTGATGAGAATGTTAAATAAAAAAAAAAAAAAAAAAGGCAAGAAAAATAATAGGCAGGATACTGTAGAAAGTCAGGTTGTCCAGATTGTAGATCTGGGCTGTGGGAGAGCCCTAAAGAGAACCAAACATTCATTGACTTGGAGATTTTTCACCACTCTCCTCTATGGGTTTCGAGTGTGCAACTGTGCCTATAGTAAATTATTATTCTCAGAGGTTAATTTTTAATAATGTAATTTAAGTTATTTAAGCAACGATTATTAAAAGCATGTTTGAGGTTTGCTGTGAAATAGGTAATTATCTTCTCCAGAACAGTTAATACAGTGCAGCACATTCTCCTCTTCAGTGATCAGCTGGTATTTGTTCAGCCTATAATAACATTCTTACTAAAACTAAATTAAATGGATGTGATTCCAGGTATCGCAGCAGATCTTCAGAAAAACATCGGGCTGAACTGCGTTTCATTCCGTGCTAGTTACAGCTGCCTTTGATGTTAAAGTGACTTGACTCAAAACTCTGAAGCGCACCAGGGTCCGCCCATCAGCTGCAGAGAGCATTGGGAATGCTCAGTAACTCTTGGGCTTCAAGCTCGTTCCCAGGCCAGTGTAATCACCCGCTGCCTGTTGAAGCCAGCAGCTCTCTGATGGAGCCATGGGGATGCTTTCCACCAGTGCAGACAGTTGTCACCAGCAGCAGGACCTCAGTGGCTCTCCAGCAGCGCAGCTTTTCTCATCTGGCTTGCATGATGGGTCATCCCTCTGAGACACACACAGGATGTAATGCTGGTGCTGTTAGGGTGAAGCGGTGGCGAAGCCCTTCTCCCAGCCCATGGCTTACAGCATCACTGATCTTGTGGCTGCTAGCAGGGGGAAGGAGCGTGTTTTTCCCAGGGCTGCCTCCCACTCATTTGTCCTGCAGTGACCCCCATTAGAAGCTGTCAGCGGAACCATGCCAGTATAAACTGGCTGAAACAGTATTGATTTCTCAGTCTGAAGTCTTTCTAAGGCTTTTTTTTTTTTTCCCTGCAGTAGTATCTCTTTCATGGCCTATTTGTATTAGGAGTTTCATTATATGATCACAAAACACTGGGGAATATGTTAATATGGTTCAGCGTGTATAACATCATTGAAAGGAATTGCATTTTTATCCACAACTGAGGCAGCAAATAGGAGCTCCTTCTCTTCCTGTACAAATATCCATAGCTGAATTAATATTTCCCTCCCTATAACGTCGTGTAAATTTACCAAAATGTCTGTGCTGATTAATGTAGATACAGCCCCATTTTCTACAAGCAGTGCACATAGATATGGGCTTCTGATACTTCATATGTATTTTGAAGAATTGAGAACTGAAGAATTGATTCTTACAGGAATCTCAATCAACTCTTAGTTCCCTTGCATTAGTGTGAATCAAAGAGCCATTCTAATTCTCACGACAATGTTGAGCCTGCTTTTCAGCCAGAATCACGGTCCATGCTGTACTGTTATTTTCCCATTTGCCAGCTCCTGATGTTTCACCCCACCAGGAAATTTCCGGAGACCACTGACTGTCCCCCAGGAAATGTGACAAAACAAGGCCTGCGGAGAATCAGTATCTCAGAATATAATTAATTTCCCTCAATTTTTACTGAAGTTGAGTATGAAAAGATGTGCTTATGAGGCGCTACATGCACCTCGTTTTTTGTGCAAGAAAGTGTCATAGGAAAACAGAGAGGAGATGGTTACGACCAAGGGGGTATAAATCAGAAGATGAGTTAACATCAGCTGGTTCTGGTATCAGCAAAAAAAGATACTTGAAGTGTCATAATTCCTTTCTTAGTCCATTAATTGACACAAGGTTGTGTTCAGATTAGTATGGGAGGATATTAAAAATAAGGCACATCAAGGTTTGGACTACACTGGGGTGAGAAGTCTGGAGTTTAGCAGTGACCCCAGCCAGGCAGGTACCCTGAAAAGTCCATAATGAAGCATGTGATGGAGGACTAAACTAAAATGATCCTGGAAAAGATGAAGTCGTGTGCTCTCCTTGCTTGGTGTGTTCTGTGCTGAACTTAAGATGCACACCTGGCTGTGGCTGTTGTGTGTGAGGATGGTGAACCCACCCCCACCGAGCTGTGCACTGAGACAGCTGGACTGCTATCGACACCTTGGGTTCTGTGACTGGAGAGAAGGCATATTCTATGTCCATAAAGGATGACACACTTTGAGATTCTCAGCTGGAAAGAATCCAAGAAAACTAAAAGGTTTCTTGGGCTTTTTTTTTTTTTTTTTTTTGGTACAAGAATTTCCACTCCCCCTTCCTGAACTGCTTCTGTCTCCCTAATGCAAATCCTATCAATCTAGGAACTGTCCAAACCAACATTCAGATTGTTCTTTTGTATTGATTCATCCTTGATACTGTAACAACTGCAGCAATATATCAGGTGACTGGGGAAGACTTTCTGTCCTTGCTCTAAAAAAGCAGCAGCATGTTTTAAATTTCTCGTATGCTTTGGAAAAAACAGTTTGAGTCATAAGCTATAGATGCTCACTTGGCAGATGGATTCCTGGCGATGCTGCGCTATTTGAAATGCATTCAAACTCACCAGATTGTATCCTGTTGACTAACAGGTTCCCGCTTAGATGCCTTGGGACTAAGAGGTACGGAACTTGATATTTAAAGATTGCTTAGCAGAAACAAACCTGCATCTAAACAGCAACAGGCTGGCAATGCTGGTGAAAGTTGCTAGCACTTAGAGGGAGCCTGTTTACTGGAAGATATGCTGCAAGGTATGACGGGCAAGACGAGTACCAAGGCTAGGGAAGCGTGGGAGCACAGTAAATGCCAGAGGCCAAGCCCAGATGAGTGGTTTCTAATTTTGTGAATGCATTTTGGAGAAAAGCCTGGAAGTCTGCAAATAGGGGCAACAGTTAAGGGAGGTCAGGCCAAAGCCTTCCTGATGTAACCTCAGATGCAGTGTGAAGACAGCGTAATTTGGCTGGGCAGGTTAATTGTGTGGATCTTCTGACACAAGATGGAGAACTTGAAAATGTGAGGAAGCAGGGAAGGTTTCTTACGTATCTCTTCGTATACATGTTGAAAAACTTCCAGCTTTTGTGCTTTTTTTTTCTTGCTTACTTTTCTGCCTCTAACACAGAGTCTCTGGCAGGGTTAAAATGGAGCGCTACCCCATCTCAGCAGCATCCTCTGGAAAGTTTATGGCTGAGGATGCGTGGAGCAAGCAAGAATCAGTAACTAAAAGTTAATGAGAACTGAGATTTTTTAGAATGGAGAATGCCAGCCCAGACTGGCATGTAAGCAGCAGTTAATTACATGTCCCTGCCACCACCTGCTGATGTGATGGGGTTTTTTTTCTGGAGGAAGCTACAGCTCCTTTGTTACACTTTCAAAGCTTTGTCACTGGCCCCAGCTGTCAGAGCTCTCCTTCTGTAGGCTCCCCCAGCAGAGGGGATCACAGTTCTTCCTGGTTCCTGACTGCAGTGACTGTGCCTCACAGAGTCAGAGGGATTACATTTGCTCCTGCCCTGCTTGGCTAGGAAGAACTTTCCTACTTGCGGAGATTTATATCTCCGAAGACAACACGAAAGGGAGCAGCTTAGCCAGGTTCTGCATAAGTTGGTAAAAGAATTTAGAAATGGATGAGGATTCCATTAGAGACCTGGGAGGTGGCACAAATATTTATGCGTAGTACATCCTTTTCTTTATAATGCTGTACAGGATTGTGACATATTCATGGTAATAGCAACTGTCAGCGTTAAATTAATTTGAAGAAAAATCAGTGGGAGAGGCACTGTTGAATTGTAGGAAAGCCTATGTTATTAGGGCAGATAAATCACAAACTAAATCCTATTTTTCATGCCAGGATCTCCACTGGACTTTATTTCTGAGCACAGGGAGAATTTCATGTCAAGTGTCAGATCTCATTCCCTACCGTTTATTCACCTCGATTTGGAACCAGGAGTCAAGGAGCTCCTCTGAAAGGTCTGACCTGGGGTTGCTGCTGAAGCCTGAGAGCATCTCTGAATTCTGGAGCTTGGTTGTAAAACTTAACTGTCCAAATCCCCGTTCTCCAAGAACCACTGGAAAAGGAAGTCAGGACACACTCTTTGCATTGTGACTGGTGGGTCTCAGAGTACTCTACAAGGTCAGCAGGCTTATTCCTTTTTCTAATTAGTAGAAGCGCAGAGAAAGGTGTGGGTACATGCAGGGCAGCGCCAGGCAAGTCTGGTGCCCAACCCCATGGTGCGACCGTCCTCATGCGATGCAGAAATCATCGCTTTAGAAGGGAAAGAAGGAGAGCATTTATCCATGGCAGATTAACAGCCGTGATTTTTTGTAATTGGCAAATTATATGGGAGAGGATTTAAGAAAAATTGTTTCTGTATCTTTGCCATACAACTGTATTAGTATTGATGCTGTTCACCCTGAAGAAAGCTTCGTGTGCACACTGCAGTTTGGTTTTGCAGACCAAAGCAGCCTTGCTTTGCTTTTTTCTCTGCAAATAGCCTGACATTTTGAGGGAAGAAAATTCACAGGCTTAAATACGCAGTGAACTGGAAAGAAGAAACAATTATTGTGTATTATCCTAAGGGACAGTTTTGTTGAACCTTATGTTATCCATGACCCTTCTCAGTACCATCCACAAAAATCCTCTTCATCTGCAGCCAATCCTGTGATCCCTTCTGGGTTTTGGTTCCTTATTTAAAATTTCTGGCAGAAGTGATGCAAACATCTGGACTGCCTAGAAGAACAGCAGGAGTTGCTCTACTCAGACAGTTCAGTGCTCCTGAGAGAGGAAGAAATTCAGAGCTTTGTCCCTGTATATTTGTGTTCTCCCACTTTCTTGATTTTTGGGGAAGGGTTTGCAAAAACCTTCTGTTGCTTGTACATGGGTCTGGATCCATTCACATTTGAATCCCTCTGACTTGAAAAAATCTTGTGTTGTTGATAGTTTTAGTTAGGTCACGCGTTTCATAATGTTAGAGAGAAGCACTTGGGGAAGAAGATAACCAGTGATAGAAGTAAGTGAGATGTGCAGGCAAGGAGAATGTGTTTTTTTTCCTACATACTGTCAGAAGTGATTGCCCTTGCTTATATCAATCCAAGCATACTTCATAGCCTGCACAGAGGAGTTAGATTTATTTTCTTTGCTTGCGTGTTCAACCTTGTTATTAATCCCTGCATCAGTTCAACCCTCTGGAAGGAAACATACCCTCTTAGAGTTTTTAGGTTGAAAATAACATGTTTAACTTAATTAGGCATTTAACTTGTAAACAGTACTTATGTCAAGCAGACTAATGAATGTCATTATTGGAAATGCACCAGTGGAAGCTGTGGGAGCTCAACTAGCAGGTGAGTGCACTCCTCACAGTCTCACCTTGCACCACAAGAGATGTGAAGAAGAGGAGAGCAAAACCCATAGTGATGCCTTCATCACACACAGTCATTCTTCATGGCACATCACATGCTAGGCATATCTTTACTGAAAGAGTATTAAGACAGCACAGTACTTTGTGTGCTAGAATAGCCTCTTCCAGGGACTGGTAGCCACAGAAATTTGCCCAGCCTCTTCTTGGTGGTAGGAGAGAGTCATCTTGGCATTTGCAGGCACAGTTTGGCCAGCTTATTCTTTCGAAGCGTCTGAGCATTCGTTAGTAAGGATGCTTCTTGCTGTCACCTTCCTACATATGGGAGGTGAGCACCTCCCAAGCACAGCTCATCACATTTGCTAGGAGTCAGAAGAGTCAATGAAGACAAATTCGTTTGTGTTTTCCAGAGGCCAGAGTCACTGTGTTTTGTCATTGGCCCCTCTCCTGAGCTGTTTGCTGGATGACATTAAGAAGCCCATTTCAGAGCAGGGAAAAGAGCCAGAACATGAGCCCAGGTTCGCTGGTGCACACAGGACAAGCCTTGCTTCTCTGGAGCTGGTGATGTACCACATTGGTATTCCAGGCTGCAGCTCCTGTCTCCCACCTTCCCTCCCTAATGCAGAGTGCATTTTCTTAGCTGAAGATGAGATCTGAATGCAGCTCAGAGAAATCTTGTGTAATTCACCCAAATCAAGATAGCAGTAGCCAGGAGGAGCTGAAGAGAATGGCAGCAACTATCTCATACTAATGAGCTATTGTCCTTAGAGGTATTTAATCAAAGGCTTCTACAAAATATGCTTGAAACTTAATGCATTAACAACCTTGCTATAGGAAAAAATGCAAAGCTGTGAGATGGTAAAAGGATGCATAATATTTAATAGGGAGATGGTCTTGCCCTGATCCTTCCCCCGAAAGGTATCATTGACTTCACTTTGCTTTTGTATTGGAGGGAACAACCACATAAATTAACAGAGAAGAGGGTCTGGCAATATATTAAGGAGATCTATAAAAATAAGCAAGTAGCCACACAGCACTTGCGCTCCCTCAAAGTCTCTGATCATTCCTCTGCTGCAGCAGAGCTCTCCTTGCGATGGAAGGAGCGAGTCATTAACATGCTTTGCTGCTCCCAAGAAGCAAACTGATGGAGCCACTTGTCTGAGCAGGCTTTAAGAGTCTGAGGTGTGTTCTGTGGAGATCTGGGTGATGGGCCAAGGCGGCTGCCTGTCTTCTGCAGCTCAGCCTGTCTCATGCTGGCCACTCCCAGCAGCTTGGCCTCTGAATCCTTGCAGTCAGTGGGAGCCCTGGGCAAACAGAGCTGTGAGAGGCTGGCCTGAAGTCAGAGGACAAGTTGTTGATTTTGTTAGATGGATCTCTGACCGTGTGCCAGGGCCCCAGCCTGCTCTCTTGCTGAGTGTTTCACCCTCTGGGCTGGCCAGCCACAGTGTCTGTGGGAGTTGGAGCAGGCAGCAGGGTCACACCAGCCCTTCTCCAGAGGTAGAAGGGATGTAAGTGGTGTGTGCCAACAGATGTGCCAAAATTCAGCATCATCTCCTAGCAAAGCAAAGATAGCACCCATATATATCTGCATTTATCAACATACAGATGTCATTGTCTATACTCATTTTCCAGAAGAGGGCAGGAGACATTCTCTGGCCTTGATCCCAGCTGAAATCATAGAATTAAAGAATAGAATGTCTGTGCAGTTCAGCTATCTTCGTCTGCAGACTGGTGGCTGCACCTAACTGCTACCAGGGACAGGGGCCTGATGCTGCATGACCCTTACCTGCAGGAGAGAATGTGCTGGGACTGAACCATGCGGAGCAGTGTTGGTGGTGCAGTCCTATGCCACAGTCAAGGTGCTATCTGTGTCAGTATTCCACTCAGTCTTTCCAGGGAGCAAACCCAGAGATCGGGGTTCATTTTGCTCCGACTCCTTTTTCTGCCATCAGTGGGATGTCCATCTGGGGACAGGCTCCTGCTGGCCACGGTAGCAGAGTGGCCATGCATGGGGTCCTGCCACTCAGGGCTGCTTCTGTTGCCCAAAGGACTGGGCAGTTTGCTGCAGTTTTGTGGCAGTGTTCCTCTGCTATTTGTAAGGCACTCAGCTGGGCTGCCAGGCTGATTTAGGGACCTGGTGCAGCTGCCTGCGGTGGCTGGGCATGGCTTTGTTGCACAGCTCTTCACAGTTAGGGAAAGCATTGCTTTCATCCCACCTTGGTTTAATTTACTACTCACTCTCTTTGTGATTAGTCGTTTAGTACTTGCTAATATATCTTATTTCCACAGGCTCTAGGTGATGTTAAAAAAAAAAAAAAAGGAAAAAAGAAAGATCCTTCCGTGCAAAATATCCTTTTGAGAAATGAAGTAACTATCTCCAAGGCCTAACCGAATTACACTCTTATCAACTGAAGGGAAATAATCCACTTGAAACATGAAATACAAGCAGAATGAAAAGCCTTTGCGAGTTGCAGTAGAAGAACACAGTATGTGTCTCAAATAGCAGCTCTGCTTTATCCATATGGAAAAGCACATTTTTATTGGAATCGCTCTCAATATATAATGAAGTTTCTCCAGTGCTTACCCTTCCACCTACCTTTTAATATAACAAAAGGGAAATAATCCCTCTACTTGAAGAAGTCCTCAGAACAGGGCTCAGGCTGTCTGGAAGTCAGCAGGGCTTCCTTCTGCAATTAATGAGATTTACACTGGTTGTTTTTTTGGTATTTTTGGGGGGAGGGATGAGGGGAGAAGAGTTGTGTTCACTGAATTGTGCTTTGGGGTTTAAATTCTCATTATTTGGACTTCCCAGCACAGCTATGTAGATATCCTCAGCTAAGATATTTTTGAAACACTGCCTTTCTCCATGCTTTTGCTTCTCCTTGTAAATAAAAACAAAACAAAAAGCCTGAAGAAAGAAATAGGTTTATAAATAAAAGCCACAATCCACATAGATTCCCTTCTGGGAAGGTTAATTCAGGTTTCTGATTAAAAACTCCAGTTTCTGTCTCTTCCTCTCTCTTTTCTGCTCAAGATGATCTTTTATCCTTTGTTCTGGAGGTCCTGAGTGCCAGAGTCAGGTTGAGTCAGAGGAACAACTTCCCTCAGAGCAAACAGAGTGCAAGCGAGTCCGGCTGGAGGCTGGGCAGGGCCTGCTGTGTCTGGCCAGGAGGCAGAGCCCTTCTCCAGGTGGGGCTCTGAGCCCAGCACCCTGTGCTCCCAGAGCAACTCTCCTGCATCTTGGTCTGCTTTTGCTGCTTGCAAATGCAGTCCCAGTTCAGCTCCTGAAGCTCCAGCCCGGCTGCTTTTCTTGCCACATGTGATTCTTTTTTTTCCACTTCTCTTTGTTTTTTTTATTGTTACTTACTATCCATGGGAGATGTGCAAAGGCCTATGTGACAGCGGTCAGTAAGCCCATCGTAGGGAGCAGGTGGTAGATCCTGAATTAGCAATAACTTGCAGTGGTTATTATGCCTAGAACAAGCGAGCTGAATTCCCAGATAAATGAAACTAATTAAACATGCTGCTATAAAAATGAAAGCCTTTCTTGTTTGTTTGTTTGTTTTCGGTGAGTTGGCTTTTGTTGCTGTGGCTGGTTTTGTAGCTTTGTTGTTGTTTGGGAATTTTGTTTTATTCTTTTTCAGTGTTGCAGCAAATCTGCAAACATCTGCAGACTGCTGCTGTGTTTCACAGCAATGCTGCTAACTGCAGCATTGGCCTTGCTTTCAGCCCCAGGTGTAACAAACGTGGTCACTGGATTTCTAGAAGGTTCCAGAGATGTGCATGGAAGAAAGAGCCCTCTTGCAGAAGCATAGCCTGGTGACTCTTCCTTCTTCCTCCCCCATCTTCCTTCAGAAACTGCAAAACCTGTCCCTGCAGTCTGCAGGAACTTCGTGCCCACTGGAAGACTCCATCCCAAAGGGAAGGAACCCTGTCACCAGGGCATGCAGTGGGCATGGGTGGCAGCTGCTTGCATGCAGGTTTCAGAGCAACCAGAGAAACAGGTTCTGCTGAACTTGATGATGGCACTTCTGTACAGCCAAGATCACTGTTCTGTGTCCAAGGTGCGTGGTGGTGACAAATTATTGGTCTTGAAGTTTGCAGCAGGGAACAAAGAGCACTAACCCTTACTAAAATGTAGTCAATACAGAAAGTGTTACACTGATGCTGCACAGCTGGGTATAAATGGCATTTACCACTTGGGTTTTGTTTTTTCCTTCGCACATAAACTGCTACACGCTATTTGGGTGTTTGGAACACAGCTTTCTTCTGTGTAAATTATAACACATAACCAAGGAGCAGTTCTGAGATCAGTCAGAGCCCATGCTTCTCTGAGGTAGCTTTAATGAACCAAGGAGCTCCCATGCTCTCAAACAGCAGCTGTCTCGTGGTGCACCAGCAGCTGCCAATGACATTTTAACAGCTGCAACTGGAATCTGAATGACAGATTCCAGGATGCAGCAAATGGAACATGAATGCATTGTGTGCTTGGGACTCCACGGTCAGCTGCAATTCCTAAGAGCTTTGCAGTTATAATAAAAAAGTGGCATTTCAAGGCACCTGGGATTACTGATGAAACCTCTCAGCTCCAGAGCCATTAGGCTCACTCACACAGAAGCTGAGGAGTTTGCAGACTGATCCAGCAAATGATCCCGGGGATGGGGATGTGCACACACACACAGATTCTCTGTATAGCTGCAGTGCAAATCCAGTGAGTAACACTGCTCCAGGAAAAAGTCGTAGGAGACAGGGATGCCACAGGGACTGCCGTGCCAGGAAATTGCACATCAGGGAAATCGGAAGAGAACTCTTAGTAATGAGGAATGGCTGCCTTGTCTTCACTCACATGCACAATAAATAAACGGAGGCCGCAGGGAGAGATTTAAAAAAAGCTGTAAACCCATTCTCTGTTAATGTTAATAGCATTCCTGACTGATGCCTTTAGGCAACAAGGAAACACCGCTAAGGGCATTCGGCGCTTCAGGAGCTGGACATATTTAGGCCATTTAAAACAATCTAGTTTGGCACATCTGCTGCAGATGGTCCAGCAGAGGAGGCATTAATTTGGCAGACTTGACGAGTGGCTTTGCTTTGTTATCTCGTAAGTTTGTGATAGATGACCTTGGTCCACAGTGCGGTGCCTTCTTCATCTCTGAAGCAGGGTGAAAAGTGCTTACCAGCATTTATTAACTCTTCAAGATCTAAGTGTCATCGAGATATTGTTATTGAATGTCACTGTGATAAATTCAGCCCCTGCCTGGTTTTGCAATTCTGCCTTTAGCAACTGGAGCTGACGAGGAATTAGATACTGAAGATGGTGAGGCTGACTCAGGGCTCTGTTTTGTAATTTGGCTCATGCCTGCAGGCATGAATAAAACTCCCAAATGCTTGCAAGCTAACCAGCTGAGCTGCAAGCAGAGATATATCCCACCACAGCTGTCCAAGTACTGATGGGCTTCCAGCAGCCAGCCAGTGTCTGCTTCTGGTTTAGGACACTGGTGCACGCTCCCTGCAGCAGTGGGAAAGGTGCACCACTGGGGCTGGGGTGCTCCCAAGCCGCTGGTGCACTGAGTGCTGTGAGAACGTAGCAGAAGTGTGGGCACATCCAAAGCTGACAGTGCTTCAACGCCCTTTGGTGCTTCTGCAAGTCGTGCAGTTGCCCTTTCAGAAGCGTGTAATGAGAGCTTAGGAGAATGGATGTGCTTGTCCTCAAGTACGGCTGAGAGTTCATCTTTTAATTAGCAGGTATAGGAAATGGAGAATTGTGAGGTGTAATGTTTGTCCCCAGGTAGACATTTGTGGTTTGCTTTCCTCTTTCATTTCTTCTTGTATTTCATGTAACAAACATGAAGCGGGTTTATTTCATTTCAGTTTGCAGTCCAAAGATCTGGAAAAACTGAAAATGACATCATTTCTGCAAGTAGAAGGTGTAACTCTGTAGCAAAAGATTGTCAGAATATTTCTTAGTGATGGTGTCAGATATTGCTATTGCCGTTTAAGCTGGAATTGATTGCTTAGCCATTATATATATATATGAAGTGCCCCATAGGTCTTCGTAGGTAATTCTGCTTGGCTATTACCCCGCTTCGCAAGCAGCCCACGCACTACCCAATAACCAGCATTTTTTCTTTCAGAGGGTCTCAAATGTTGGGGTAGCTGCAGGTGTTGAGGATCATATTTGCAGGGAGCAATGAATGCGCACAAGCTTGGAAACAGTCACCACGAAATACCCAGGCCAGCCGAGGCTTCGGACAGACTGAAGAAAACAAAAAGCCAAACTGGAAGAAACAGAGAGAAAAAGCGCAGTCAGCGGGGCAGCGCTGTGCAGTGGTGCTGGGGCTGTTTGCAGAGGCTCATCCCCCAGCTGCAATCTTTCAGCCACGCGCTGCAGTTCGCGGGTTTGTGCAGATGGGGCCAGGTCAGAGGGCTGTCATCTTGGGTGCACCCTGCCCTGCCTCCCCTGCTGAGCACGCTGCTAGCACCTAGTGGGCAGACTGGGCAGACTGGGCCCAGCCCCGGCACCGTCCGCGCGCCGTTTCTATGCGGCAGGCAGTAAATCGTCCCCAGCTGCTCAGCGGCATGAACGTCGTCTTTCCGTTCTGCTGCGTGTCACTTATTGCTTTGCATAATGTATTTCTGCCTCATTTCCATATTCTGCTCCATTGTGGTGATAAACTAATAAATCTGGGAAATTCGGAAGATGTTTTTTAGAACCCGTTTGCTGACTCCAGCATTATTCATAAGTTGGGTGTTGTTTTTTTTTTTTTTTCAAGGGAGAGACAGCAAATAATTGAACAAATAATTTTCAAGTTCTTTCTATTTGGCATCTTTTGAAGCGGGGGCATTTTTTGCTTCTTTCAAAATGTTTGTGAACCTTCTCATTGACAATTATATGAAAACAGTAATCACCCAAATCTTATACTTAATGAAAACTTAGTAAAATAAAAAAAGTTAATAGGATTCTCAATAATGTATCCAAGAAAAAAAAATACAAAAATTTAACAGCCATAAAAAAAAATCAATATTTTTTCTGTCATTTTGGAAATGGAGCCACTACTTCTTTAAAGAAATCAATAAGTGCAGCGAGTATTTCAGCGTCTGATTATCTCATTATGTAGACATTCTTGTAAGTGCAGAGCAGCGAAGTGCCTTGAGTTAATCATGAGCACACAGATATCACTGGCTTAATATATTTTTTAAAAACATTCCAAAAGACTTTTAAAAGCCTCAGAGTTAATGAAGTCACTGTCATTGCATACGGATCTGACCGCTGTGCACGGCAGTGCCCAGGTGCAGGACCCAGCCTGGCTGCTCGTACCCGCGCTCGCAGGCAAGTTGCTCGGCCATCTGATGGTTGGAATAGGATGATTTGTAAGGTCCCTTTGAACCAAACCATTCTGTGATTCTTCTGCTTGGTGTTACCTGTAGATTCTGTTCTTTCTCCACCAGCTTCTCTGAGGATGGTAATTCCTCCACCTTGTGCAGTGTTCTGCTGCTGCTCCTTTGACAGCTGTTTGTAAGGAGCTGACTCCTGTCCGTGCTGTTTCTGTGGTCTCAATTCAGCTGTCTAAATGGGAGTTTCTCCAATTTCTCACGCTCTGGCAAATCCTGCTGGCCTCCAGCTGTGGGTCCCAGTGGTCTGAGGTCTGCTGCAAGGGCAGCCACGTGCTTGCAGTGTCCAGAGCAGCCCCAGCCATGGCAGAACTGGATGCTTCCATGCAGGAGAATGAATCAAGCCTCGCTTTTCTCTATTCTCTGTTGCATCTCAAAGTAGTAATAACTGTTAAGAATGGAACATGTTCATCCTTCAAGAATCTTCTCTCATCCATCTTCTAGAGCTTTCACTCAAGCTGACCTTTCTGAATGTCTGGCTGGAGACTTTCCTCTTCAGTTGAATGAACTTGGAGCATCTTTGGATGCTCTGCTGGAAGGAAATTCGGAGACAACCAGAACGTACGCAGAGGTTCTCAGGCATCTGCTGGGAATATGGCCCATGTTCTCATGATCCAGCGTGCCAGACAGGATGAATTACTGCTCCAAATGCATTAAGCCTTTTACGTTCCAAGTGGTTGTGCAGTGGGAGCCACTGGTGGTGCTGATTGAAATTCCTGTAACCATATTACGGGAGGGAGCGGGTGCCAGACACACAAGCATCCATATGCCCAGCTAAATTTACTCAGAATTGATTAAGTTACGCTGAAGGAGACCCAGAAATCAATCTGTTTGGGCTTGCTCATGGAAAAATGACACACTGGAGGTGACACAACTTAATTCTGTTTTCATCGCTCTCTCCCATGCAAGTAGGATGGGCATATTGCATCTCACGTGTCTTCTCCCCAGTTAATTATATTTGTGAAGATTATATATAAGCTGTCAGAGTAACAATAACCCTAATGCTTTTCACCACTCAGGTGACTTCCTGAGGCATTTGGGGCAACTTAGACTGCTCAGCTACACAGTAGCAAAATCAAAAGGGAACAGCTTTTGTATGGCGAGGAACTCAGGCTCTCATTTTGTAGATGGATCGCTCTCATTAGCAGTTTGTCCATAGCAGGGTTTGAAGTGTTATAATGGTTGATATTTTCTGTGATTTTTGCAGTGCTGAGCTCAGTAGGATCTTGACTCAGGACTGCATTGCTGGGATTTGCTGAAATAATGTAATTACTGCAAGCTAGATTGATGTAGAACTTTTCAGGTAAACTGCATTATCCATCATCATGTCTTAAACTAATCACATCGAAGCCTAAATTTTATTCTATCTCAACCATGCTGAAAACATGTTAGCCATAATAAGGTTCCTGTTCTGTTCCAAAAGCAAAAAAAAAAAAAAAGTCCTATTCCATATGAAAACTGCTGGAATAGATAAGAAGCTAATTCTTGATAAAGGAGTTCCACTGTATGTGACCTAATTCATTTTGCAAGAGATTATTCCATATGTAGAAGAAAAGGGACGTTCAACCCTGTGTAGATTGGGTGCAGGAAAGTTGGTGGCAGTTCATCTGGAAGTAGGAACTCGAGGGCAGCTGTCAGCAGCACCAGGTGAGTGCCCTGGGGCCCGTCCTGCTCCTGTGCCAAAGCCCTGCAGGCTCGTCAGCACCCAGCTCCAGCACTGCCCTGCTGCTTCTGCCTTCCATTAACACGAGTTGCGAGAGCGGTTCTGCAGAGAATTGATTTTTTGGCAGTGCTGTGCAACTGAAAAGAAACATGACAGAATCGCTCGAAACTCAACTTTCTATTTTTCCCCCTCCTTTAAGCACGTGGCTTTCCCTTCCAGGCAATAACTGGGATTAGTTCTATCACGCTCTATAGAGTATTATCTTTCTAATCTATCTCTCAGTGTTTTGCATCTGGATTTGAATTAATTAAATTGTGTTGTCATTTCAGTCATGAATGCTCTAAACTTGCAGTCTTTGAAGATCTCTTTTACCTTTGCCTGCTCATTTTCATTTACGCCGCATTTAAAACACGAATAAGTCCATTGACATTTTCAGCAGGTTTCTTTTTTCTTTCTTTCTTTCTTTTCAATTGATTCTGTAAAGTTTGGGATCTGAGGTCGAACCAAGCCCCCGACTGTTTCAGGATTCCTTGGGAGCAGTTATGTAGAGGCAGGGTGAGTGGCTGGGAGCCGTGAGTTGTGTCCAGCTGATGTGCAGGCGTTTTGTGCTCACTGCTTGCTGCTGCTAACAGAAGCTTGCAAGGTGCTGGGGAGTTGTCCTCCATGTGTTTTCTCGCTGTTCTGACTTCATTTGTTGAATTATCCGATAATTCATTGCAAATAAATTTCATTGGGCTTTTTGCCAATATTTTTCATCAAAAATGACACGAAGACAAATGCTGTCATTATTTGTCCAGCTGTGCAGCTCCATTTGTATTCTCTGCAGGACTGAACCCATTATCAGAGCTAAATAACACTGATAATAAAAGGGATATCTCTCCGCTGCAGTGCATCTAGTGTCAACGCGTGCACCTGAGCAATACCCAAACCCCTCTGTGTTGATTTGATAACCCTGCACACCCACTTTGTTCAGATGTAGCCTTGCTCTGTAATCTTCCAATTGAACATTTTTTCAAGAAAGAGCGGCCATTTTTTTAAAAGCAGATTGTTTCACAGCAGCATGTTGAATTTGATGAATTCATATTTCAGGAGAGGGAAATAAATACTGAGGCTGTTTCAATAATACATCAATATCCTGTTCCCAGATTGTCAAAACAAAACATTTTTATTTGCGTTTCAAGTGACTTTTGTTTAGAAGTATCTTTGCTTTATGTTATAAATATTCCTTTAAAAATTTGTAACCAGCTTGGAACACTTGTCTTCCAGAAAACAAAGTATCTTCATTATACCCAAATGCATTTCTCTTAGCACAGGCAGGACTGGCATTTATGTTTTTACTTTCGCACTGGTTGGTAGCAGGAAACAAACTTGCTGGGAAACAGAGGGACCACTCCTGCTCGTTGGTTGCATCTCTCCTGTGCAGAGCACTGCAGAAATCACCTGGGCTGCTCTGGTTCTGTGCTGAGATGTGGATGGGAGAGGCACCACGTGTGGCATCTTGCTTTCAGCGCCCTGCACGAGGCCTGGCAAGTCCAAAGCTGCCACATTTGGCTCTGGCTCGATCAGCCTCTCAGATTAGACTGAGATTAAATATTTCGTGTATGTTTTCATGGGAAAGATTAATGGACGTTATTACAGGTTTCATGCTTTAGTCTCAATTTGCATTTTAAACGGCATGATCTCATCTGCTCTCAGAACACTGCTTTTTGTGTTTACCATTTACAGTTGATTCTGTTTGATAGGTTGTAATTAAAGCAGGCACATTAAGGATTTAATAGTGCTTCTTATTGTAGAGAAGGATTAAAAGGGTGTTAGAATTCATACTTTAAATTAATGACTTTGATTAAGAAGAGCACGGGGGGGGGTCCTGCAGTCCTGACTGTTCTGACCTTGGCAAAGTCACCTGTGCCCAGGGCCTCCTCTTAACGAGCAAAGTGAGCTCTGTGGCACCTCAGCCAGTTCTTGCTGCTGCAGCTGCTGCTGAGATCCCTGGGCTGGGAAGAGCTGCTCTCACAGAGCTGTTCCAGCAGTGCTTTGGCAGGAGGGAGCCCAGATTCCTAGCTCTCCCAAGTCCAACTATGGGTTGCTTGCGTTGTGCTCCTTTGAAGAAATCTGCGTGCATTGCACACGTTTCTTTTTGAAGTTCCTGCAGTCGTATTTTCTGCTGGGCTGAAGATACATCCTGACTGCAGAACAGGGACCTGGGTGTTAGGATCAATGTGCTGGAGATTTCCTGGAGCTTTGTCTTGCAAAGCACAAAGTACATCGTGTGGCCTGAGAGCAGCGATGGGGAGAAGTTCATTTGTGTTACAGAGCATTGTCACATTGTGAATGCACAACCTAAAAGTTGTTCCACTGAAATAGGGAAAATATCAACTTTGCTGAACTAAGAGGTAATTCTGTTTAAAAAATTACCATGAAATATGTTCTTGCTCAGTCATCTCTGGCACACGCTGTATTTTCTGCTGGATTCATCCAGAGCTGGTGGCAAGCTGTGATGTGGCATTGCAGCCATGAAAGGGGAGAATTTCTCCTGACACCGAGTTCACCAAAAAGGAAATGTTTGGGATCAGTTCAACAAAAAGCAGTGAAATCTTTCAGCTTGGAAAATGTCAGCCTGTTTCTCCTCATTTATAAATGTCTCACTGAAATGTTTCTGGAGTTTCAGTTCAATAACAAACATTTGCTTTCCATCACAGTTTGGGATGAAAATGAAGTATTGAAACAGGAGATTTGCCACTGCATAGGAATCCCATATTTTGTGCTGCTTTAGCCATATGGCTTCTGCTTCATGCTCAGAGAACCTGATGTGTGAAACGAGAGAGTAATGAATTAAGAGCATATACACTGAATGGCAAATGCTCTTCTTTGCCTCGAATATCCCACTTTTCCTGCAGTACTGGAGGTGAAGAGTGAGTGATGTTCAAGCCACGAGTGTTCGATAGGACCACATGCTGTGGAGGCTTGGGCTGGCTCTCTGTACATCAATTTCTGTGACAAAATGGAATTCTAGTCTAGCAGAAACATTGACTCAGAGAGCTTTTGAGAAATCAGACAAATCCTTGTAGCACTGAGTCATCTCTTGTTTACACTGGTGTAAATTGGGAATCAGTTTGTGAAATCCCCTGTGCATCATTGCTGCGAGTCAGAGGTGTCACCTGAGCATCTCTGCTGCTCCCTGCCAGGGCCTTGGTTGGAGCTGGGGCTGGGAGCCCGGCAGGGGCAGAGCTGCCTGGGCTGTGACGTGCAGAGGCTTTTTCTGCTGCTGCCCCTGTTGATGAGCCAACCACACAGTTTTTGTGAAAACAATTCCTGAAAAAAGGAAGAGGGCAATCTTTGCTGATGTGTTAATGCTAGCTGCAACTGATCTTAGCTGTGTTTTGGGTCAAACTAACCGTGGTTGCTGATGGCCAAGTCATTAACGGAGAGATCACCTCATTGGTAAAAAGCAACTTGCCAGTGCTTGCCCCGGGGCCGGCGCCTTGCTGCTGTGATGCAGCCGGGGCTGCCAGCTGCAGGAAGCTGGTGCAGGCGTGGGGCTGATTTACATCAGCTGAAGGCTGTCATGGTCTGACATCCTTCTTCTTCCCTTTGAGGGCCAGAGGCTGGCTGACCGTCTGTTACTGTTTGCTATTAAATTATTCATCTCTAATAAGAGTTGAATTAAAATTACATGAGACGGTTGTATAATAGTGGAATGCAAGCTAATAGCAGAGAATGCATTTGCTCAAATTTGAAAAGGGTGTAGCACGATCCTTTAACCAGTCTTATTAACTACGGATAATTTTACCGTGATCATTTATTTTGTGGAACTAATCTCTTCACATCTACCTATGAACAAAAATTTGTTTAAATTAATCAGAGCTGTGGGAATTGTCCATATTTTAGTCACAGTCTGAGCTGGTTTTCACTCCTTGCAACTGCTGAAGTGTACAAAAGCAGTTACTAAAGCATTTTGTAAAAAGCGTGTGTGTTAAAAGCAGAATTCTAAGTGTGGTTGTTAATTAACTTACTAAGTTACGGTACAACTAATTTCTAAAATATATTTGCCCAGTTTTCCAAAGCTGAATGTAAATATCTCTTTTGCAGAGCTGCTTAACTTCAACTTTGCACCCAGAGTACCTTCAGCGTTTCTTCAGAATGCAGTCATTATTGACTTTGAGATGAAGTACGTTCCTGGAATTGCAAAGGAAGAAATTCGTTTCACCTGCCTCCATGAGCCTTCCCAGCTGGCTTCGTGCGGATGCTGGGCAGGCACACGTGGAGCAGGTTAACGAAAAAGCAATTGCCACCTAGCTAAGAGCATAACTTGAGATGGGTGCAGATACTGAGACTGGGAGGAGTGCATGTGCTGTGGCAAGAGCAGTTGCCTGGCTGTGAACCCTTGGTTATCTCTGCCCTGGGACTCATGGGCTCCAATGTGGTGGTGACGAGTAAAACCAGCAGTGTGTGCTTGATCTGGGACTTGCAAGATGCCTCTTTTTGCCTTGTGTAAGCAAACTGTCTTTGCTCTTTAAGATGCCCTTAAGCCATGCAAGAACACATCCACCTTTTAACGAATAGCTCCATTTTCTTTCCAGATGCTTCACCTGTGAGTTGTCAGCAAGAGAGCCCTGCAGCAGCACGGTCTGTGCCTAGTGCCAGATTTATGGCCTCGCAGTTGGAACTGGCACCGAGGCACCTGAAGCAAGGGGTTGTCAGGAGCATGAAAGTGCTGACTCTGCAGTTCTGGTCATGAAGAGACAGGAAGGAGTATCTGAGGCACTATTTCACAGCACTGTAGATTCATGAGGCAGTAGGTAGGATCATGAAACAGAGTCCTTGTAGACTCCTAGGAAAGACTGTGCAAGAACGGGGGGAGTTGTGACTCTGTCTTTTGACAGAAAGAGGAGCAGCACTCAGACCCGTGCTGTGAAGGTCCCTGTTCCTTCACTGCATAAATCAAGAGATGGTTTCAATCTCTGTGAAGGAGATCCTGTTCAAATTCAGTCTTTGTTGTGAATTTTTACCAGCTTTACTTCCAATCTAATGATATCCTCCTGTCATGTCTGTCTGCCCATGTCTCTCAAATCCAGCCAATTCCTCCTGATCAGTGACGGGACCATTTCTCTGGCACAAAGCTGGAGCTGCCTTAATCCCAGAGTGAAGCTGGGAGCCAGCACTTTGTCAGCAGCAAGAGCAAAGAATGGGCTTAGTCAGCCCCTCTAGTCACTTACCATCCCCTTGCCAGCTATTAGCTGCACTTTGGACTCAAAGGATGAGATTTTTCTAATGAAATTTGAGCTGACAGCAAGCTGGTTCTGATCCAGGCACCTCTACATTACTGCTAGGGAGGAGAAACAGGGCAGCTCTAGGAGTTACGCATCTGATTTGCCATAAGTATATCCATGGGAACGTACTGGTCATATTCCCCATGTCAGAGGTCTCTGGAGCTTGTGCCAGTCCGCGCGTGCTGAGGTAGGATGTGCAGTCTCATCTTCAGACAGAGTTGAAGCAGCCCTAAAAGACAGAGTGGGCAGGAAACCTGTAATAGATGCAGTAGCCTCACCCTGTGCTCTGCGTTGGGCTTAAGTGGTGGAAACGCACACACGAGCAAAGAAGAGCTGAGAGGTACGTGGAGCTGGGAATTACACAGCATCAGGTTATTTTACGGTGATATTTTTGTTCATTAACTCTCTGATCTTTCCACATGCTGCCATCTGTAGAAAGCACACATTGTACATATGGGATTTTTATTCATGCTGTCAGATGGAGCTGGATTATTTCCAGTTATATCAACTCCTTCCCATCAATATTCAGGCAAGAAGGAAAAAATGACTGTCTGTACAACATTCTTGCTAGAGTTTTAAAACAATGTTCTTTTCCCTGTTGTTTTTCTGCATTTCTGTTTCATAAACATTGCTTTTTGTTGCTCTTAAGTTCCCTGTTGCTTCTATCCTGATCTGCACCATTTACTTCCTTGCTGGAACCTGTGTTGTCAATAGAGCTGGTCAAATAAAGATAAAACCAATTAGGGAGTGAACATCAGGCCGGGCTCTGCTGGTATAAATCCAAGCTGAGGCAGTGGTGTGTTCCAGCTTGGGGCAGGCAGCCTGGCAGGGCTCGGCGTGCCGTACCCGCTGTGCAGTATCCTGTCCTGTATTTAAGATATTTATTTCATTGTCTCACTAATCCCCTGTCCTAGGGAGGGTTGGGCGCCTTTTCCTGCATCTCCGTCCCTTTCTGTCACTTGGAGCAGTGCAGAGAGCTGTGCCCTGGCATCCCACGGCTCTGAGAGCTCGTGGCAGGGACACAGGTCCAGGAGGAGATGTCCTAAGGCTCAGATGTTTGCACCAGGCTCGTTTGCAGAAGGTTGCTCTTGTCTGGCATCTGTTGATGCCCACATTCTCTGGTCCTGCTTTGCTCCTCCATCCTTCAGTCTCCACCATTTTCCTCCTTCCCTTTCTAATTCCTCATCCGCTCTCCAGCTGTACCTGGGCAGCTCAGGGAGCAGATCCACCTCCTGGCTTATAGTGTAGGTGCCTTTCTGGTGTGTATGGGGAGTGACAGATGTTTGGGCAGTGCCATGGCAGCTGGGGACTTCTTCCCTTCAGTGAAACCTCACTCTGTAGAAGATGACCCATTAAGACTGCTGAAGTGTAGAGGAAACCTTCCTTTAAAGGCCCCAGAAAAGGAGAAAACGGCCTTTGCAAACTCTCCCACTGCTCAAATGCTCCATCTGCCTGCTCTGCTTCCTTTATTGTTTATTGTATGTCTGCTGAGCTCCTGGTATGACAGCAAGTCTCCACGGGTCACATTATCACTACCAAGGCAGTAATTAAATGAGTACCAAGGAATGGCTCTTGGAAAAGGTCCCCTGGGCATATTCTGGTTCTGCTAATAAAGAGCTGAGGGCTGAAGGATACAAATCAAGGCTTACGTGTCACCCTCTTATTGAACGTGGATGTTCTGAAATCCACATTCATTCTTAGCCCTGGAGGTTTCTATCACTCTCAGTCAGCCATAGAGAGAACACAGGTTCCTTGTACTGAATGCCGCAGTATTAATGGTTGTGTTTCTTGCCCCTGGCACGTGATAAAATTGATTCTGCAGTGATTCCTCTCTGTGGGGTGGGTGGCAACAGATGGACCACAACCACTTCCTAGCTGCAGGGACAGCAGCTTTCCATAGCTGTTCAGTAACCTGACTGCAATGAAATGCGCTTGGTGTGGTGGACAAACAGCCTCTGCCCTCAGCCCTGGCTCCTCTGTGCTGCTCTGGCCAAAGGGGGCTAAGAAAGGCCGCTGCAAAAAAGCTCATGGCTGCTGATCTGGTGCAAGTCACTGCTGGAAATGGAAGCAGTTCCAAAGTGACAGCCCAAAGCCCCACCTCCCCTCTGCTTTCCAAATAATCAAGTTCTCCTGAAACTCTAAAGCATCACCAAATGGTAGCGTGCACTTTCAGGGAATGGGTTCCTTGGGGTGTCTTCAAGACAAAGCAAGCAGCAAGAAGCTCTGAAAACCTTTGTCTGCTTGGCTTTCGTCCGCCTGCGATCAGCATTCAGTTGCACTGCTGGGAGGCTGGACTTCTCCCACCCAGCAGTAGCACAGAGGAGCAGTAATCTTGACGAAATCTAAATAGAGGTGTCTCTAGTAAAGTGTAGGGGAAAACAATGGCCAAGACAGCTTTTGTGGAGTCCATAAATCCATGTGCTGATAAATTACTTCAGAAAGTGCATTGCACAGACACAGAATCCTAATTCACAAAGGGCAGCTGGTGATAATGACTTCACAGGTTGCTGTTACCGGGGCATAGCCAGTCTATTTTTCTCCTTTATGGCCATCTGTTTTCAGGAACACATCCATCAGGAAAAAAAATCCTTTCTAAATGTCGCATTTATTTGATGGCCAGCCAAGTGCCAGTGCCATACTGAGTGGCTTGGTAGCTAATATATAGTTCAGCAAAAGCTTCGCGCTTGGTTTCTTGCTCAGAGCTGGAGATGACTGAGCTCTGCCCCTCCTGTCATTCCTCACATGCCTCTTGGCTCATGGCACGATAAATTCCTTGCTGCTCTTCTTCGTCTTGGCTCTTCCAAGAATTAGAGAGAAACTTCTTGGTGCTTGATTGTGGTCCTCTCCGAGATAATTTTAGGTGATTAAATGGTGGATGAGTGGTTGCTTCTGAGTATTCGGACATTCTGCCACTGCTGCAGATTGTATTCTTCAAATGAAATGCCTGGGGATTCGGAAGAATATTACCATCACTGCTGCGTTCATTGGCTGCTTCTTTTGCTTAACTAGTAGCTCAAGTTTGGGACTGATCTACACAAAAACCACCTCCAACTTGAGCAAAATGGTGTTTGAAACTCAATCTGTTTCATTCAGCAGCGGAGCATACTGTCCAGAAGCACTGAGAGAACAGTGCTGCTCGAGCAGCTGAATGCATCTGAAATTCACGACTCAATCCCCCTAAAATTGGCTTTAACAAATAATGAGTTTAATTTTTCTTTTATTTGATTTTTCAGTGGTAATTTTACACTTTTATTTGCTTTCTTCTCCCAGCGTCTGGTCACCATGGCAAGCTTTTTTTCTGGTTTTTTTTCTGGACTGTGAGAAGCATATTTTCTATAAGGGAAGGCTGAGAAATGAGAAACTGGGTCATTATCAGCAGACTTCTAAGAAAATAATGGCAACTGACAGTGGTAGATGTTTATCAGAAAGATGTTCACAAGCTAAATAAAAGTAATGACTTTACTGGATCCGGAACAGATACATTTTCCCTCCCGGGAGATGAGAGACTGTGTGTCAGCTGGATTTGTGTACGTATGGCAGCTTGTCAGCGCTGGGTGTAAAAGCTGACTCTCTGCCTTCCACTTCTATGGGCAGGACAGCTTCAATCCGTGTATTTGCAAGCCAAAAGAAGCATTGGCATTTGCCTCCTGCTCCCATTGCTGTTCTGAGGAAGAAGTGAAGAGTGGGGTGTACACAAGGGATGGATGCAGCCAGGAGCGCTGAGCTGCGTGCCCACTTCCCGCTGCCGCACCGATGGCTGGCCAAGCACAGCCCAGGTGATGCAAGCAGGGACTGTAGTGCTTGGATGCACTGCTCAGCTTTGTGCTTACATGCAGAACTCTGCTTGTACACCAACCAAGTCCTAGATCTGTGCTCCAGCCAATGTTTTATTAAATCACGGTTGTACAACAAAATGAAATCTCAGCTCGGTTTCAGCCAGAATCGAATGCTGTGTTTCAGAAAGATCAGAACCTCAGGCTATTTCTTACTGTTGTTGTTTCTGTTTCAAAGAACTTTGAAGTGAAATTCAGTGACCTGTCATCCTTGCTGTACAAATTCCTATCCTTGCTGCTGTTTAATGCTAACATAGGACTGATTTCTTAAGGCCTCAGCATCTCTGAATGATCGTTATTTTGCCGGCAACCACTTCTTCTCTCCCCAAAAAACAGTGACAGGAAAGTTAATCTGTCTCCACTGAGCAACTGGGCAAAGAAAGTAAAGGTTGTTCAAGTGTTGTAGAAATTGCTGGCTTATTTATTGCTGCTGCATCTTGATGAAGCAAGGTGTGCTTTCTCAGGTAGTTCTTAAATGTAGAGTTTCTCAGCTATTCTTAAATATATAGTTTTAACATAGTAAATGTATTAGAACTGTGTACATACTGTATGTACATGGCATTGTTTTGATTGGGTCACACAGCCACTGGAGCTCAGGGCTCATTCTGTTCTGTCATATTCTGTGCCTCAGCTCCATTGCATTAACTTGACCAGCACAAGACATTCCACGTTAATGGGATATGCTCAGAATTCTTCTTTGGGTTTGCTGTCTGTGTTGAGGTTTGAGTTACAGTGCTCTGATACCAACCTCTGAGGACAACCAGCTGGGCCTTGGCAGACCTTTGTCACTTCTGACATGGCTGGCTGTGCTGCCAGCCAAGGAGGGGGATGTTTTGGAAGGCCTGAGCAGGGAGACAGCGTCCTGCTCCTGCTGCATTTCAGTGGGAAGGAAGAGATCAGGGAGATGGACGTACTGCCCAGACTTCTAGGAACTGAATTCATTAACTCTGGAGGAATCAGAGCAGTTTCTTTAAGCTTCCAGGCTCCTTCTGTCCAGGCAGCCAGGCTATGCTCGGAATGCCCACCTGATAAAATTGGCTTCTTGGTAATTCCTCCACGTGGGAGAGAGGCTTCTTAGCTCACAGCCCTCACTGCCTGCGAGCCTTACGAGCCTCCTTCACAGATTTTTAGTCAAGAAAAAGGGAAAATGGAAGACAGAGCATTTGGAGAAAACTGGAGCACCATTGCCTGGCAGACTGTGCCTCCGTGCCAATCATCTGCATGATTTTATAACCCTGTTAAATGATGAGCTGTGATGTTTGATGAAGCTGAGAATCGATGTGAGGTGACAGGCGGATAGGGGCGTATCAGCTGGGAGATAAATCTCCCTGACTGGCGTGCACAGAGCGGAGCAGCTCTTCCTTTTGCTTCTTGGTGATCCCTGGCTTTGGAAAGCAGCAGCAGGAGATGTGTATCAGCAGAGAGGTTGCATCCTACCAAGGTGTTGGCATGCAGTGACAGTGAAACGTGTCAGAAGAAAACGAGCATTTAGCGTATGGAAGCTTTGGGTGAAGCGTTAGCAATGCAGATTGTTTCAGTATGATCACTGTGCTTTAGTTTTTGTAAATAGAACATCATTGCTGCAAAAGTACAAATATTCCGAGCAATCAAATCGTTTCTCCAGGAGTTGTCTCCAACAGTGTTTGGTATCAGAGACGTAATGGCATTAGATTTTGTTAGTTTGATTCTTCCAAGTAGAGCATACCACCTCTAAAACTCAAAGTATTCTTAAGGTAGAGGATTTCTGATTTCCATTATTATGAGAAAAGTGATGCTAAAAGCAAAGCAAATTCAGCATCTGCAATTTAGGAGATAGATTGGAAATGGAGTTTGTGGTTATAAATGGGTTAAAATCCTGAAGTTACAACTTCTATTTTCAGCTTTGAGGGTTGAACCATCTCACTGTCCTCGCTTTCACTTGTCGGTGAATTTGGCTTTCTGCTAGGAAAGCTTTCTCAATTGTATGAAGCAGGGCTTGGACGAGGTGTCTGTAGCTGTAATATTTTTTTTGTAATACTTCGAAACTAGAACACAGCTAAGAAATTCTGGAGTAAGTCCATATGAGGTATTGTTCTTGAGAAGTTAAAGCAGGAGCCTGGCTGTCAGCAGAGGGAAGGAAGGTGCACCCTGAGAGCGGCTGGGCTGCCGAGCCAAAGCAGAGCTGCAGCATTCTTCTGCAGTAGAAATCAATGACTGTGTGTTGTCTCCATGGCTCCAGACTGCAGCGAGCCCACCCTGAAGCAGCTGCCAATCCTCTCTGGGAAAAGCTGTGTTCCCGTGCTGTGCTCCGAGTGGAACACGTCAGTTCGTTCAGGGCCCATTCCCAGTTGTGTGTTTAACTGCTGGGCTGAAATGTTTCTGTCTTGCAGCCACTGCAGATATACAGCTGATACTCTGAGAAATGGGAGCACGTTGTACAGCTCTATGCTGTCCCATTTCAGCAGCGGATAAATAAACACAACTCTGTGCTACATCATTTCAAGTCTCATGTTTATGGAGATTGGGAGAGAGAGATTGGTATGCAACGTCGAAAGCAAATACCTCTCTCTAATTACGTTCCTCCAAATGTATCTCTAGCACACAGTTTTACAATCAGCAAGTTATTAGCTACTTCAGATGGAATTGCTGCCAGCGCTGTAGGGACATTAGTGCAGGAGCCACCAGTGCTGGGCACAGTGCAGGGCCTGCTGCTGCCATCCTGCAGCTGGAACGTGTTCCTGGTAGGGAAGGAAACAGGGGAGGAGGCGAGTGGGACACAGGCTGATTTACCAGCATGGCTGGGACTGGGAGAGGAGGTAGAAAAGGAAAAGGGAAGATCAACACAGTGCCCTTCGGAACGTACCTTTCTGTATCTGCGTTTTGAAAGGTTTTTCTGAATTTTCCCCTTTCCTATTTTAATATTTAATTAAGACCATCATGATCGTAATAACAACTGCAAGATGGGGGTGTTTCTAGTTGACTCGGCAATAACTCTGTTCTCAACTAATAAACTGCAGTGCTGAATATTCCACCGCTGCCTTTTAGAATTTATTTTATCTATGATATGGTTATTGCATCCCATAAACAAGAAGTATCCTCAAGTTACCATTATAATAAAACTGTTACAATGCACTGCGTTTTATATAGGAATTACAGAATGTGTTTTTGCTTTTGAAAATTGATATATTTAGTTTACAGATTTATATGCAGGTTTTTTTGCTACAGGTTCAAGTGCAAAATGATTGTGCCTGGGATATGAGAACACTCTGACGTTGGTGTGGTCAGTGTGATTCATGTTGCCATGCTGGTCCTGTACTAGGCAGATAAATGAGGTGCATGCTGGAGTTAGGTTTGTACTTTGGAATCCTTTAGGAAAAAAAGCCTTGTTTTAGAGATAATGTAAATTATTACTTCCAGAATAAACAGCAGATTTCCTCCATCCAAGCTTAACTCCCTGCAATGAGTAAGCCTGGAGAAAAAGTAGATGTCACATTAGCAATAGAGTTTGGGCATCTGGGTACAGTGAATGCGTCTCCTACACTTGTAATGCTATAGCTGCAAAGGGCTCAGTGGCTTTATTGCACCAGCTGGGTTTTACTTAAGCCAACAGGGAAAGAAAGAAGGCAGAAGGGGAAAAACCACCCAACTCCTGCAGGCTCTGGAGCCCCTTGGCCATCGCTCTGTGCCCAGCCTTGCATGGCAGCGCTCCCCAGCCACCCGTGGCTGTGGTGTCAGCCTGCACCATCCTCTCACCTCTCAGCAGCTGCTCAGGGTGCTGCTTTCTGCAAAAGCCCACCTGGTGGCAGAATCTCTGGGTACCAGGGTGAGCTCTGCGCGGCTCAGGAAAAGAGCAGCTGGCGTTCGCTCATAGCCCCGTTGTGTGCTTTGAGTTGATGTGCTTCGTACTCAGAGTACCTGAATGCAGGAAAGTGTCTGGAGTGAATGGCAAAACCCCGGGGGTTCCTCCCATCAGCTTCCAGAGCATGCAGACATGGGGCAGAGAGCAGCTGCATCCAGCAGTGTCAGCGGGGCGCAGCGGGGAGCTCCGGGCAGGTCGAGTCTTGGCACGAAGCAGCAGAACAGCAGCGATTCCTCTGCCATCCGCCGCTGCAGCCGAGGAGTAGCTCAGCCTCAGCATGTTTCATCTGCATGAGGTAATTATTTTGCAGAGAAGTGCTCCGGCGGGAGAGGAAATTTGTGTGCTGGTGAAGGAGAGAGTGCATAAGAGCAGTGAGAGCCTTATTTGCATTAACCTTTCCACCCTGGATTGCTTGAGTGACATTTTATGAGTAACCACAACTTACCGTGAACTCAGAAGTGGTTCAAGAGTAAAATTGAGTGGAACAAAGAAGAAATCAAAGAGGGTCAAAGAGAGCTGCAAGTGGGAAGTGTTGTCTGCAAGGGCACTCCAGGGAAGTAATTAGACCAAGAATTCTGGGTGGGATGCAGCTGATGGCATTATCCCTTGTGATGAGCAGCCTCAGTCACCTGAACCCAGCCCTGGTGCTGCCAGTGTGCTCAAAGTTGGATGAGCTCACTGCTTTTCACATTGGTACAGTTTTATAAATTGGCTTAATGCTTGATAGAATGCATTTTTGGTAATATTTTTTTGGTGCAAAATCAGCTTTTTAAAAAAATATCAAATAAAACAGTGAAAAACAGAAGCTGGGGCAGAAGGGGAAAGAGGATGAAGGTTTTTGTTTTTCTTTATCACCCCTCTGCTGCCTCTGTCTGTTACTGTCTTTTTTGAATGGGATAAAGGTGAACAGGACAACAGTGAACAATTAAAGGGGAGAGATGAGACATGGAGGATATCTGTGAAACTGTGCAAATGCAGGAATTTGTTTTTGTGACAGTCCGTGACATTTCGCATTCCCCTCTGCCTCATCCTCTTTGTTTTCCCATTATCTGTACGTGTGCCGGCCACCCAGCCCCCAAAATGACGAAGTCAAGCAATTCATGTAGTATTGGAGCAGTATATTTTCTACACATCTATATATGTCTGCCCTATACCCAAGGAGGTGTCTGGTCTCCCGGGCTCATTCAGGCCCCTCCAGCTGTTACAGCCGAGCCAGACCAGCAGCAAAGCTCCCAGGAAAGCAGCACTATTTGCTCTTGTCTTTTTGCCGTGTCAGGTAATTATCTATGGACAGCCCCTGGGAACGTGCGTTAGGAAGGCAGTCAGGGTGTCTGGAGATACCACTTTTAAGCTGGAAATCCTTGGGCATTCGTCCTTGCGGTGTTCATAAAAAAGACTCAGCCAAGTGGCTGCTGGCTCTCTGAAGAGGATTTGTTTTTCTATTAAAAAAAGCTCTTTCTCTCCTGCAAACACTGTTTAAAATAGTGGCCTGCCACTTACCGCCTTGCTTTACAATACTTTTCTGGTATTCTTTACACCAGACAATAAAGAGGCCAAACACCAGAAAAAAACAATAGGTGTGAATGACTGCTGCAGAGCACAGAACGGCCGAAGGGAAACGTGGGTGGACTTTCTAACAGGTCATAAAATCCAACGCAGTGCACGAGGTTTTCTTAAGTACAGAGCCGGTCTAGTGAGGGATGTACGGGGTGGGGAGCTCAGAGGTGTGATCTCCATCAGCCCACACGAGTGCCGTGCAGCTCCAGCAGCTCATGAGACGTTTCTGTGCTTTGGTTCCTTGTGTGTGTACATGGGTTAGTGCTGCTTTGTGTCCTTTGGGAGTCAGCTGTGAAAACCAAAGCACGATTTCAGGCTTGGTGGAAACGTTTCCACTGATATTTCAAAACAAAGTGCCAGTTTTGTTGAGTCTTACAATCTCATTTTTGCATTTTTTAAATTCTTTTATGAGAGTGAAACTAACATGAGCTAATATCCTATGATTACTTTGTTATGCCATATCATTTGACTATTAAAAAAGTTCTATTTAGTTTAAGAAGAGAATATATAAAACCATTTCAAAATGGAAGCACTCATTTCATCTTGGTAATGTCAAAATTATACTGGAAACACATCTTGTGTTCGGCGTTATCTCCGCGAGGACTGACATGTTTCATTACAAACTCTATCTTCACATAACAGATAATTAAATAAAATTCATTAATATACTGAAACCACAGCTTTCCGTGGGAGCCGTTGCTGTTTAAGTCTCCCGCTGCCATAACCAGGGCTTCATTTCAGCAGTGAGGAATGTGTTCAGCATGCTCACGCACACAGACACGTCGCAGGAAGGGCCCCTCTGCACCTCCTGCCCGAGCTTGGCACGGTCTGAGCAGAACCAGGTTCATGTTTGCACACGTGGGGTGGTGTGGTCCTCGTCCCGGATTTTAGGGGGCATCAGAGCCCGGGGGTCTTCTCTGTCAAGTATCACAGGTGGTAATTTGCTGGCTCTGCTCCCTGCTGTGTCCTTGCGGCAGCTCCCTGGCATGAAGGTTGTTTCTCTCTTACGTGCGTGTGTGATGCCAAGCACAACTGCGCATGGATTTGCCCCTGGAGTTTGGCTGTGCTGTAGGAACAGGGATGCTAATAATAGCCTTGGTGTAGCTTCACACTTGTTTTTGGCCGGGAGAAGCAGTGCAGCCTGGAGGATAAGGCATCCATCAGCAGTCTCATCCATCAGCAGTCTGGACCGTATTCCAGTTGCGAAATTACTGCTGAGTGGTTTTTATTCAAGTTAACTCATTTCTCCTCACGCTTCTTATCTTCTTTAAGTGTATGGGCAGCACCCAAATGTGTTTGGGTGCCTGAATGCAGATGACACTAAGCTGGGAGGTGCAGTGGGTGCACCAGAGAGCTGTGCTGGCATTCACGACCAGGACAGGCTGGGGGATATGGGCAGGAGGTGCCCCTGCCCTTTGCTCCTCTGCTGGCTGTAAGATGCTCAGTGTAATCTGCCTATCTGTATCAAAATGTGTCCCTTTGAGGGGAATTCCTCTGCCCTAAGGTAGGTGTTTATTAGTTAGATGTGTAATTAGGAGCTCATCGCTGTAAACTTGTGGCAGAGTCAAGAGGAAGAAGTAGGCTCCTGCAGGAGGCTGTTGTTCCCGTGGTCAGACAGCCACCTCAGCTGGTCATATAATTTCCCTTTGGGAAATTGACTTGAGAAGAACCTGGGGTAACCAGCAGATACACAGACACTTCCCTGTTAGACATCTAAAGGAGAAGAGATTAATTCTGGTTGTTTTCTGAGTGCTCTGCTTGGACTTCGCTTGCCATTTTCTACCCGTGCTTTTCAAGGAGAATGAAAACCCGCCCCAGGAGCACTGCACCTGCTGGAGGGGTGGTGAATAATGATCTAATTACCACCACTGCATGCTCTGTGCTCACTTGCAGGCAGCACTGGAAGGAGGCTGCCAGCTGCCGGTTCTGCTTCCCAATTAATAAAGGGTAAATGATACTTAGATGGATGCTGCTGCGCCTTGGGGTGGTGCTTTGGAAGCTGATACTCCTTGTCTTTGTTAGGGGATTCAGATATTCAGCCTTGCCTTCCGGCAGTGAGTATCCCAGAAGATAATTCAGCTGTTGCTGTATAGACTCCTGAATTTTGTAGGGTCCGTGAAAGCGTTGTGTTTGCAGCAGACGTATCTATCACCACACTTACAGCACAGCGTGCTGTGATTCATATCAATTCTCATTAACTTGGAAAAAATTAGGCTTTGAAAACATCAGGGAAAAATATTAATCAAATAATCATTTGAAAATGTGCCACAAAATAAATCTAAAGTCTTTATCTGACTGAAGTTATTTGACCGGTTTGAATGATCGGCTGCGAATTTGCAGATCGTAATAATGACGAGCAGCTCTCTGAGCGAGCAGCACCAGGCAGTGTGCTGGGGGCTGCCTGTGTTCCCCGGGCTCTTGGGGCGAGCTTGGGGGGCTGCCTGGGAGAGGGGAGCACAGCTGGGGAGAGATGGGACTGTTTGCCACGGGTGCTGTGGCAGATCAGTGAAAAAAGAGTGAAACTGCTGGGTACCGGGATTGCTCCACTGTCCTGCTCCTCTATCCCAGCTAGCTCGGGTCTGTAGGACAAACCTCCACTGCAGCAATGGTGGGGAAGTCTGAGATGGAGGAATCATCTCCCATCCCAGCTCTCCCATGGAATTGCACATTGCTCTGGCTAACCAACACTCCAGTTGCAACGGCAGCTGGATGTATTGTGTCAGAGCAAGACACCTTCCTTTATTAACTCCGAGATAATCTCTGACTTCACCCTTCAGAGACTTGTATTAATATTCTACTTGGAAAGACAGAAAGAAAATCAATAGACCGGAAAGCTGCGCGTGTTGTTTGTGGCAGCCAAGAAGGATTCATTTGCCTTATGATGCTTTGTTGTGACAGATGGTTACTTTGCGCTGCTCGGAGGAGGCCCCATCCAGCAAAATTAAGATCTTTATTGGGAGAAGTCGTGACAGATTTCACAAGGGCAACACTTTTAAGGGAGGCATCCAACAATGCAGCTTTTACAGCACCTTTTCCCTGCCCTTACAAGCTGGAGAAGCTTGTGGCCGTTCATTTGCTCAGCAGCACCTCGCTCGTGCTCCAAACCCCTGGAAGCCGTGGTCATGTTGGCAATGGCAGTAGTTGATCAAACTCAATTCAGCTGCTGAATCGCAACTGCAAGGTGCACTGCACCTTTCTAAACCTCTCTACTTCCTGCAGCTCCTCCTGTAATATTTCCTATTCGTTGAGAAAATCCCATCCAAATCATGCCTAAATTCTTAGCAGTGTAATTATGTTCTGCCTCCTTCTTGTAGTGAGTAAAGCAGCCTCTTCAGTTCTTGACCTAAATTCTGAGTCTAGGTTTTGTTAGGTATTTATAAAGTTTTGCTTTTCTTTACTAAAACAGCTCAGTTTGAATAATAAAGAGACGATTCAGTCTATCAACCTGCATTTATTTCTTCCATCAAGCTTGCTTTTTTTTTTTTGTCAGTTTGCCTGTTAAAATCAATAAACCCTCCCAACTGAAACAATGCTGACAGTATCTGCTGAGGGCGTACTCTGTATTTTGGGGGAGCGAGCTATGCAAGGGAAGCAGCAGCAGGGCGTGCAGTCATTCAGCTTTGTCTGTCACCACCTGCTGGCAGGGCAAGTAACTCTCCAATCAAAAGCAAATCACGTTACTTTGGGGAAATACAGTTGCTTCACAACTGAAGTTACCATTTCTTTCCCCCCACAAATATATGTGCGCAGTCACCGGCAAACTGCTGTAGGCTTCAGTGATATACTGCATAACGGAGTGCATTTATTGACCAAAACAGAGGACCATGTCCAAGAATACAAAGTTTTATTGATTTGTTTTCTTGTAGATGGTATTTTCCCCTGAAAGCTGCAGCATGATCATGATTTGTTTTCATCTCTAACTTTTATATATCTATTGATTTAGAGTGGGGGAAACAAAAAGAGGTTTGGAGTTTGGTCTTCAGATTCGTCTTTTGCTGTGTTTGCTTAGAAGTTGGGAGCTTTGAGAAACAACAGATTCAGGTTTAATTCATAAAGTAGCATGGAAAACGTTCCCAAGCAGTTAATTAGGGAAGTTTTGTCTATACCAAGGAGAGGAACACAGAATGCCCCTCTGCCAGCCCGGTGTTGGGTTAAGGCCACCCTACACGCTCAGAGATCTGGAGAGCAGCTTACATCTCTCCCAGCCTGCGGCCTCGAGCCCCTGCCTCTCTCAAATTGTATGGCAACTCAGCAGCACAGAAGAATATGGACTTTCAATATGTATATATTGTATAAAGGTCTTATGATTAGATCCTAATGGAAGTCATGGTACTCCTGGGAAGGTAGTTTGTTTATTTATTCAGATTCAAGCATATAAGCTAATGTATCGATCCAGCATAGGAAATGTGACTTGCTCTAAGCTTTCTGCTGCTGATGGCTGGAAAAAGGAGGCTGTGCCCAGGGCAGGAACGGGCTGGAAACTGCCTGCTGTGAGCTCAGATTGGCTCCTTCAGGTTCTGGAGCTCCCATCCAGAAAAAAGAAATTAACTTTGATTTTCTCTCACAAAGACCTTTAGGGTTTCAAATTGTCTTTTATTTCCAGTGAGGAACAAATCCAGAATATTTTCTCGAAACACAGTTTAGTTTCTTTTTCCCCTTTCTGCTGTCATTCTCTCTTTTTAGCACTTTCTCCCTCTTCAGTCAGAAATGTCAAGCTTCAGAAAATTTCTCATCCAAAGCCATCCCCAAAGCCATGATAATTCTATAGAAGTTGGCCAGAGCAGCACAGCGTATTTCAGTCACAATATATTGCAATGCTCTGACCGGCAGGCTTCCTGTTACAGCTTCAAAATGATGTAGACAGCCCCAGGAACATCAAATGTAGGAATCTGACCAGCTCGCTACCATGTGAGTGAAACACTCAATTTTTGCCTTTGCTTCCCTGACAGTAAGTAGTGAAGTGATGCTACCAGCTGGAAAACAGACTGGCAAGCTGCTTCCTTCCATTGAGTGAGGGGGAGTGAGCACCGACCAGGCTGGTGAGAAGGGCTGGCTCTGGCACCTCGCAGCTTGGGCTCTCCTGTATTGTCACTTGGGAAGCAAGAACAAGATTGCTTCCTGAAGCTAGATAGCGCTGATGGGAGATCTTCGTCCTGCTGAAGCACACAGGGCTTGCACCTTCACCACCAGCACTGCTGCTGTGAAAGTGGGGCTTGCACCATCTGAGGATGAGGTCTGTAGGTCTCAGCAAGCTAAGGCTGAGCAAAAACACAAAGGGACAGTTCTCATTTTCACTGTGGAAAACGTTGCTGCTTTGCATTCTTATCCTACCCGTTCCCATAGAAGGCTTTGCAAATGTCAGCTCTTATTTCCTGGGCTGTCCCAGCCAGGAGAACTCCTGGGTCAAGTTCTTTTGCTGGGGGCAGAGCAGCCTCGCTGCTGTACTCCAGATTCATGGCCAGGACCTGGCCCCGCCGCAGCACAGTGACCTTCTGATGCTGGCTCCGTTGTAATGAGGCACGGAGAACATTGCTGCAGCTGGGAGCAGAGGTGAATACCTGCGTGCTCCGAGCCGGAGGGCCTGGGTTTGATTCGCAGTGCCAGAAGGCTGCCGAGGGACAGGAGGCAACGTTCTGAAAGAGCTCAGAGCTCCTCTGATGGAAGGTGTTATTTGGCTATAAAGCTGCCTCATTATCCTCTGCGTGGCTGAGGTGCAGGTGCACAAACCTCTCTCCAAAAAATGTTTTCATGTAATTGGCTTCACCTGTGGAGACAAAGCAATGATTTTGGAGGTGGGAACAAAGGAAATAGAAGTGTGCCTTTCTGCTCACGGTGTCACCGGGTACATCTCTGTCAGAAAAGCTTATCCTGAGCCGTCCAAATGGCTACTGAAATAAACCCTCTCTGCTCACATGCTGCATCCTATCCAGCAGTCAGGGCAGACTGTGTTTTTCATCATTATTCTTGATGCAAAAAAAAATACAAGAATTGAGACAGTATTATATTTCAATTAAAACTCCATGGAAATTTTGGCTGTGCTTTTTAATGTGATAATGTTAATTAAACTTTGCTCTCATGTTCTGAAGTCTTATAAAATGTCTTGGAAAAGGATAAAAAATAATAGTAGAAATAAAATTGGGCTATTTATCTACTAGGAGATTAAAGGGCTTCTTGTTTCCTTTGTGAATTTAGATTTCCAGAATTAAATGAGTGTGAAGTAATGACATTTTTCAGCAGAGTCATTATCATTTTTATTGCAGTGGAAAGTAAGCAGCATTTCATTGGGATTGTACTTAACTCACCTAATTGCACTTCACCACTCACCGAGCACACCCTCTGCAGAGCCCTGCACTCTGCCCACCTGTGCCAGGAGATGACATGACCCATTCCTTCCCTTCAGCTTACTGCCAGTGTCTGAGTGCTGTTCTTACATGGGGTGAGTGCAGCTGGTAGGTCCAGTGCAATTAGCTCCTTATTATAGCCATCAAACTGGCCAGCGAAGGCTCTTCTGTTAATTTCTGAGACTTGTTTTCATAGCACTTGCCATTCTTATGAGGTACAGTGGATTAAGGATAGACTTTAGAAACGTAGTTCATTGTATAGATGCACAACAAAATAGAAGTGCACTTGCATAGATGGGCAGAGGTGTATGGATGTTGTAGCACAAAACCTGTACATGTCCTTTTGATAGAGTAACTGCTAAATTGCAGGATCATTCAGAAAAGTGACAGCAGATCACACTGATGCACACTCTGCCTTTGTACCTGCTGGCCTGGCTGCATGGAGGCATCCACCTGCCACGTGCACCTTCCTGTAACTGTGCTGCAGCTGTTTAACTGGGCACAGCAACGCTGTACAAAAGCATGGGGAGAAGCAAAGGCCTGTGATGCAGATCCCAGGTCAGAGCTCACCACTCACTCATGGTGATGCACACAGGCATTACTCACTCTCCAGTTGAGGCTGTTTGTCTTGAGGTGTGAGAAAATGCCACTACGGCACACTGTGTTCTGGTGAGTAAAAGGCAGCTCCTGGTAGGTTGGAACCTGAAAGCACCCTCATGAGGACAGGTGGTGAGCATTTCCCAGCCATTATACGTACATTTTCAGGCCACTTATGCATTTGAGTAGAGGAGAGAATTAGTTCAGGGCAGCCCTCGTCCAGCTAATGGTCAGTACATCAGTACATCCCTATTCAAGTGCCTATTTTACTTAGGGGAGAGGAGAAAGACAATGGAGAGTGTCCTGGTTCCAATGGCAGGAGATTTGTTCTATAAATTTCAGCATGGGCAGGCTTTCTCCATGCACAGCAATTCATTCCCAGGGCTGAGCTGGGCTGCAGCCACTGGATATGGCTGCTTCTCACTCACTTTCCCAGTTGCCTGTCTGTGAAGCGTACCCATCATTTGTCTAGGCTTAGGATTAGGGTATCAGCAGAGGGAAACCCAAGGCATGCTGTAAGAGAGAGAAGCTCTAGTCTTTCCAAGCACTTGCCTTCAATCTTCTGTTTAGTCATCTGTTCCTTAAGACAAGTACGGAAAATCAGTATGCATTGGGTTGTCCTGGTTCTCAGCTGGGGCTGTCAGACAACTGGGAAACAGTGATAATAATGTGCTAATTCTCACCATGAAGTTTAGTGAGTTTTCTGCAGAATTCTGGATTTCTCGAAGCATCTGACGTTTGGGGTGGTTGTGGTGGGTGTGTGTGTCCTTTTGGTGGTGAAGCTGTTGGGCACAGAATGGTGTTGGGAGCAGTCACTGTGCAGCTTCACACCTCGCGTTCAGCTCCTGGCAGAACCCGGGGCCTGCTGCTCACGAGGGATGCATCCTTGTTAGCCTGAGTCAATGCTGTCATCTGTATTTCCCTTTCTTTTAGCTCTCCGCATTGATTTTGTCAGCCATTGACCTTTTAAGATTTATCCATTAAAATTTTTAAGACCCTGGAGTGAAAACGACTCCGGGCACAAAGTGAACGCGGAGCAGTTTGCTCATCTCTCAGTGTGGGAGCAGAAAAATAAAAGCGCATAGGCTGGGACCTCCAGAGAGGTGCAATAAAACTGTGGAATCGTCTTGTAAACTGAAGAAGAAATCTCTTCTGATAACATATATTTGTCAGCCTGACATTCTTTATTGCTCTTCAAAGTCCAAACTATAATGGGGACTTTGGGGCCGGGAGGCTTAATGACGACGGGTCAGGGCTGGGTCAGGAGTTCTGTGCCCTCAAGGTTTCTGGTGCTGCTGTTCTGCTGCTACGTGCGTGGAAAAGAAGAAATGGAATAGAAGGGAGATGATATTATGAAGAGTATCCTTGTTGGACTGCTTCTGGCTGCTCCCTGATCACCATGCACCCCTGCTTCTGGCTCTCCCTCCACTCTTCCTAAGTCGTACTGGGAGATGAAGTACTTGCTCAGAGAAGAGGGGACAGGCCTAGAAAATATGAATCAGGATCCCAGCCTAACGGAGGGCATTAATTGCTTTGGCAAGGTGATGCTATGAGTTTTAGTGACAGAAGCAGTGAACCAGAACGGATTTTCCTGTAATACCAAGATTTTAAAATGGTTTTGCAATTCATGAAGCTGTAAGCACTACTCAACATAAAATGTGCTTTATAAGACCAGGAGGGTTTTTTTTTTGCCCTCTCTCTTTCTTAAAGAAAGTGTCAAAGGCTTCTGAAACGGAGCCCCCACAGAGCAGGGGAGGCTGAGACTCCAGGAGTAAATCAGAAGGGACAGCAAAGAGGTCAGTGATGTGACGGTGGTGGGGGCTGAGATCAGTGGTAATGTGGGTGCTGGGGGGATGCACTGCGCTCCAGGCAAGGTGCCAGTGCTATAGGAACATCCTCTCGACCCCTGGGGTGAGGCATAGTGGTGGGCACCAAAATCCTGCTAAGAAAGTGCTGCTCCCAGTGCCCCACTGATGCTATTGGGCAGTGCTGGGCAGGGATCTGTGCCGGATTTGAAATAGGAGTATTGGAAGTGAGATGTCCTGCGTGCTCAGTGTCTGTGGTATGAGGGAGAAGGACTAAGGGATTACGTCCTGCAGAGAGCATGGAGAGCTTCCAGGGGGCAGAACTGGAGAGTGGTGTAGAAAGAAGAGCCACTGGGCTGTGCTTTGGGTGAGGGTCACTGCATGACTCCCTCAGGAAGTTGCGTGTGCCCACGTGCAGCGGTCACCAGATTTCTGCACCTCTCATTGTGTTCCTGAAGGACACCTGGGATCAAGTCTCTGTCCCATTGGATTCTGCAAGTGTAAGTCATGAAACACAGCAAGAACGTCCGAAGCAGGCTTCCCCCCACTGTCCCCATGGGGCTGAAGGATTTGCAGGTCAGCCTCCATCATGTGCTTGGGGCGAGGCTGCACCGAGTGCTGAGCCAGTTGTATAAGCTTGCAGGGCTGCAGCATCCTTCCTCATGTGCTCTCAGCTGGAGATCCTGAGTCTTTCACTTTATCTGTGGGTACCTGGAGTGGCAGCCACGACACAGATGCAGAAGAACTGGATTCACATTGCACCTTCATGTGTTCTTGTCCTGGAGAGCACGCCCCTGGTGGGAGGACCGATGTGAAGGAGTCTTCATCTCGACACCAGCTGCATTACTCTGGAGGGCTGCATGTACTATTTGCTCAATATACCTCAGTGTGCTATCAGCATTTTTGGAAACCTAATTTCCAGTATTTCTGTGGTGATATCTGTGCACCAAGCAAGGAATAGCTAAAGCCTTTTATCCCCTTTTAATCACAGTAAATCAATGCACCGTAAGTGGGAGGTTTAAAACCAATTTTTTATGCACTGCTGCTTACGTTGAAAAGACTCATTACAACCCAAATTAATCAATATAGCCTGTAACTCTAAAGTAACTCCTGGATTGAATCAATGACATTGATGAGGATGGGGGAGTGGAAAGATAGAACAATGAGAGGAGTGGGAAGGCGTTAAAGCCAAACAAAGCCTTTTTGAAATGTTTTGCCTTTCTTCTAATGCAGAAGCAGCCTCCTTCCACGTGTTGGGCTACAACGCAGAAATAATTTCTCAGTCTGTAGAGGTCTCTTTTCAGGTGAGATATTTCTTGGGGACCACAAGAGGGCAATGGAGATTGGAGACAGAGCCATGGCCAGGCACAAGCTCAGATGTTGCCTCCTGGCCCTGCCCACCCTTCTTTGCTGCACCCAAAAATGCCATTCCTACCGTGCAGAGAGAAAGATAAACGGTAATAAGAGCACTCTGCTTTCCAGGGCTGCTGTTTTGTAATCAATGAGACATTATTACAAGTAAAACATATGTCTGCTGTGTAGCTAATGCTATCTAAATCGCATCAAGCCCCTAGCAGCCTGCGTGGTCTGTGTATGTATTCTCAGAAAGGTGTGTGGAAGCAGTATTGATTTTTTGACTAAGTGTCCTAATGAAATACAAATCTGCTGTCATTTAGAGAGCCATCTGTCATGATGAGAAATAAAAAATGCTACAAGCAGAACAATAACTATAATTCAATTTGCGAATCCAACTGACTCTCAGCAGGCAAAAAGCGGCCAGCCCCAGCCCTTGGCTTCTGGGATTGGTTCTGTTTGCTGAGCTAAACTTGTCAGAGGGTAATAAAGAAGTCAATCAATAAAGTATTAAATAAATTTCCAATTACGGGTAAGGTACCTGTTGCAGAAGACCTCCTTTGTGCAGTGTGGCGATTTAAAATCCATCTACATGGCTCAGGTTCTCTGGCAAGTGGCAGAGTAATTTAATGCTCCTGGTGTTCTATTGTCCAGCATAACCGTAAACTACTGAAAAAATCGCGCATGACTGCTGAGTAGGAAACTGCTGACAGCAGGTTAATGAAGAGGTCATTTTCCTAATACCCTCCAGGCCACTGGTGATGCAGGCCCACCCTACATGAGGGCTGTCAGGAATATTTGTCCAAATTAACTTCTCAAGTGGGGCGGTTAAACCATATTAACCACCTACGTGGACACGCTCATTCGGAGTTAAAAGGGACGTTATTCTATTTAGCTTTGCTCAGTTGAAGTTCTGGTTCATCAGAGCACTCGAGTGTCTGCGGACATTGCTGGGAGATGCTCTGATGGGGCTGTTTCCCTAACACTATAGGGAAACAGCTCGGTGTCTCTGGGCCTGCATCCCTTACTCTCCAGTGGGTCCGTAACATCTCATTTTTAGAGATTTGTGTGTGGGAAATACCACGAGCCCCTAGAAGAAAAGATGCTGGTGCTTGGAGCTGTGCGTTGAGGAGCAGGGTCCAGGGAACAGGGCCACGTCCCCAGGTCAGCGAGCAGCGCACGATGTGGATGTAGCACGTGGACTTTTCCTCTGCTCCATGCCCAGGTTTATTTCCTGAAAAAACAACTTGATTCTTTCTGTAGAGCAGCAAAATGAGAGCTAATGTGTACACAGTGTAGATAAAGAGGGGACCGGCAACACGGTGCAGAAGAAAAGGGGGGAGAAGCAGCTTGATTGTCACACACTCGAAGCAAACACGCTGTAGCCACAGGCTGATTCTTCTCCATTCTCTGCATGGCTTTATCCCCTCCTTCGCAGATATCTGTGCTTTGCAGAGCGCTGCTGCTCGGGCCATGAACCCCCTCTGAGAGCCCCAGATGGGGTCTAGTGAAAAGCCACGGCTGTGTGCAGTGCTGCATTGTCTGAGATAATATATGTCCAAATTATTTTTTTTGGAACCTTTTCCTAAAGTCTTTATCTGCCAGGCTCCAGGCTGCGGAATCGATGTGCTCCTGTGTACTCATTCACTTCCCGTCTCTACAGCTTTTCTCTGATGAGGGCTGTGCTGGAGCTCGGCTGTGTCAGCCCCTGATAAGCCAGGTTGCTGTTTGCTCTGACAATCCTTCCTCCAGAATGCCCTGTGTAATTTTGTGGGTATCAAAGTTCATACTCTCTCGCTGGAAAAAAAAGGATATTTTCGTATTAATTGAGGGTCTTTTTCATCCAAATGATGTTCAGTATTAATGATCTAGCATCTGGCAGCAATCTAGGCTGTTATTTATGAATGAACCAACTGCTAAGGGTGGGTTTGATGAATCTTCCTATGACAGAGGAAGGCTCAGGTCTCTCAGCACTGGGCTGTCATGGGTTTGTGCTATTCCAGCTACCTGGGGCTTCAGTCTAGTGGAGCTTGCTGCAGTATTCCTCTACCTGGAAGACTGACGGGAGCAATAGAGCAAGTATAAAAAGGATCAGAGCAAAGCGGGGAAAAAATAACTAGAAAGGCGCTTTGTAGAGACTCCACTTCCCCCAGCCCCGGCAGGGAGGAGGCATTGCTAACGAGAGCCTCAGCCCGAGTGCTTTGCAGCTGCAGGATGGAGCTCCCAGCGCCCTGGGACACTCAGGAAGAGAAGCAGAGCCCTGGCTGGGGAGGAGCAGCTGAGGGGATCCTCACCCCGTGCTGGGACAAAGGCCAGGCTAGTGCTGAGCTGTGCCCCGCTGCCTGACCCCGGTGATGCTTTTCCATGGCTGCTCCATTGTGTGAATGACTGCTCTCCGGGTGCCAGTGGTGATGGGTTCTTGCATGTAGTGCCCGAATCCCCACTGCAGCACAGCCCAGCGCAGCACAGCCAGGCTGCCGTGCCTCCCCCAGTAACAGGCGGCAGAGCTGGACGTACAGCTGTACCCGGCTGGAAACTTCATTTAATTCTGTGTTGTTTGTAAATATTTTACTGTCTGGTATTAAGTGAGCGTAATTACTGCAGCTTAAAGATGAGGGAGGCTGTTTAATGGGGATGCTGTCAAAGTATTTTTCTCGTAAGTTTCAAAAGCTGTTATTTTTTCTCTACTGTTGTTGGTAATAATCCCTTGAAAGCTTGGAAGTGAAATGTACTGCCTTCCTCTGCAATTGTTTTCCTTTGTTATGTTTCTCAGACAAAGAGTAAAACATGAACTTTCAGTCTCAATTACTTTTATTTTAGATTAAAGGAAATAAACAAAGAATGAGCAAATCTTAAACTCTGGGAGAGCGAGCAGCCACATCTCCTCAAGCCACGCTCCCCTGCTTTGGGAACAGCAGTACGCGATGCCACAGCGCAGCTCCCAGGGAGTTCTCTCTGCTGGGTCTGGTTTGCTGCCAACCTCGACCTCTGCTGGGCAGCTCACAGCTATGGAGAGGGAAACTGGTGCATCCATCAGCAGCGTCCCGTGGGGATGTGGTGTGACAACAGGATCCTGCAGTGCAGTGTGAGCACCATCACAGAAAGAGGAGGGCTTGCGGTTTGTCCAGCCCCCAGCATGCTGGACAGGAGGGTGTTTTCATCTGTATCAGAACAGCATCTTCATTTTGTCTGAGTGGCTGCTGATACCATGTTCTAGGCAGCTTCACAGTGGAGCTACTGGCAGCGCTCCTCCAGCAGTCCCCCTTCTCCTGCTTTGTAATGACACTTCATTCCACAGACTCCATCTGCAAAATGCAGCTCACACTGGGTGATCCTGGAGATGGAGGTGGAGGAGTGAAGGCCACTTCTGCATCAGATCTCAGGATGGTGTACGCAGGAGCAACAATTAAAACACATAATTCAGTGAAAGAGAATCTCTTCTGCACTGCAAACATTTCTCTATTCTTATTGAGATAAATAATCGACGTAATTACCTGCTGAGTCCCAAACAAGATTCATTTTCTGTCAGTGCATCTTTCTTTTCCTCCCAGCACAGTATCACCAGCATCTGCCCTGGTGCTGCCCTGGCTGTCACGGAGTGCTCCAGATGTGCAGTAAGCAAAACCAAGGGCTTCAGTTCTGCAGGGCATGGCAAGCTTCCTGACCCTGCCCTGAAAAGCATCTCGAGGACCAGATGTGGTGTGTCTGCGCAGAGAAAGCTGTTCCCTTACTGTCCCTGTTACGTGGCTGAATGGAGGCAGTAAGAAGCTTGTTGGGTACCTTCTGCTGACAACAAATCAGCTCAGGCTAGGAGTGCTAACAGTAGGGGTTTGGTTTGTAAGCATTAAGTGGAAGATAACCATCCCTCATTAGAGCTTCACAAGCCTGCCTCTCTCTCCCCATCTCCTGACAGCCTATTTTGAAATCCCTGCAGATAGTCCAAAGCTCTCATTTCTGGTACTCAGTTTTCTTTAAACAATGTTATTTCCATTATTCTTCTAGTAAGCAGTGTCCTTGCTTTTTAATTCTGGTGTCAGGGACAGGCTTCCTCCATTTGCCAGAGAACTTTTTGTTTCCCTCTAACTTTCTCCGTGCTTTTGCCATAAAATCTAAGCCAGTGATTGACAGCCCAATTTAAACTCATGTTTAATATTGCAATCAGGAGTGATATTTCGTGTTTGCTTTTTGAAGTGTGGAGAAAGGGTAGCAGAATTTGCCTTCTTGCACCCATTTCACCCACAAAAGTGAAATTTTGCTAGCAAAGAAGAAAAAGAAAAGGGAGGAGGATAAGAAAGAGCTGAGATTAACATCCTTTAAAATGTCCCTGTTTACTCCTATCGTCTCAGAGCTAACTTTAAATAGGATAAAATGATCCTTTAATCCCCTTTATCTTCTTAAGAGCTGCTGTAAAAGATCTACTTGACATTTGAGAAATGGAAAAAAAAAAATGGAAAGGCTCATAATATTCATCAGAAATGGTGGATGGAAAGATTTGAATTTAACACAACGTGAAGGGCTGGATCCTCACATGGGCACACGTTACAGTGACTTCTGCCGAGCGGCTCCTGCAGCCCCCAGCACTCAGGCTGTTGCACACCAGCAGGCGTGCGGTGCTGGGCCCATTGCAGTGGGTTTAGCTCCTCACGCAGGGCAGCACTGGAAATCCATCTGATACAGTTGCCTGTACAGCACTGTGAGGCCGGGGTACTTTTACATGCTTCAGGAGCTCCCAGTTGGCATCAAGTCTCTCTCTGTGCTATTATTTGCTGTTTTGCCTTTAAAATCCTGGCATCTCTTGCTGAGTTGTTATTTGCAGCCTCGATTCCAAAACATCTGTTTAGTCTTGAATAAATATGCATTCCAGTTACTTAATGGCTTTCTCTCAATTTTCAACCCAGAAAGAGTAATGAATCATGAATAAGTTATAAGGAGCTACAGCAGAGAGACCTCTAAGTTAAGCAGTGTATCCTGCAATGTATTGCCTTGGCTATCTTTGCCCATCTACTGAAACGCTGCAAGAAAAAGAGGAAAGCCTTTCATTTGTTGTTGCCCCATTTGCAGTGAGTAATGAAAGAATGACATCCACTAAAAGCCGAGGGATGTCTGCTCCAGAACGCTGAGCTCCCCGTGATGAACTGCCCTCCTCAGCCACGCCAGGCCTAATGCTTGGGATGATGGATCTGGACTTCCATGGGCTCATAACTCACCGCTGTATGAGAGCAATGGTAGAGTTGTTTAAAGGAAAATAGACTTACCTGAACGTGGCACAAAGAGGCAGTATGACTGCCTGGCTAGGCGTGCAGACATTTTGTGGCAGCGTGTATGAAGACATCCTTCACCGGCATGAAACCAGCAAGACAAGGCAGCACAGGTCTTCAGAGTGGGGATGAGCTGGTGGCCAGGACGCAGCAACAGACATCGAGGGATCCATACGTTCAGAAAAGATACCTTTTTCAAGTGCTGTGTGTGCAGTGGACTGTCTCTCACTGGCAAACAGCATTACAAACCACAACAGGAGTTTTCTTTCCAGTCTAGTTACTATATCACTGATAAGAACAGGAAAATCCTAATGTCATCCCCACATTTTCAGTGTTGGACGTATGTCTGCCATCTCCTGCTTGTTGTTCCCTTCTTTGCCACTAACAAAGTGCCTTGAGTGTTGAACTTCACCTCCTGTGCTGCGGAGGGGTGCAGTCCCAGGTTACCATAGCGGGGATGCAGAGCCTCCAGCAGCCTGAGCTTACCAAAGGAGACACGAGCCAGGATGTGAAGGGAAGCTTTTGTGGGGAGCAACGGGCCATGAGCGAGCTGGCTAAATTCCAGGGAAGGCTGTTCAAGTCAGCTTCGCTGAACACCACCTACAATTGTGCCACTGGTGTAGTAGTTGAAATGGACACATAAAAGCCTTTGTGTAAGAACAAAAAAATTCCCAGCACAGCAACTCTCTGCTGCTGCCTGTGTGCACACGGTGCCTGTGAAGTGCTGTACGTCTGCGTGCCCCACCTTGTCTCAGCTATGTTTGTAGGTGCTGTAAGTGCTGTTCTGAAAGTACCTGGTCTCTTACGTCTCATTCTGTTCAGTTTCTGCAGTGATCCCACAGTACTGGAGTTTAGAAAATGTGTTTGTACCATGTCCTGAAAGATAATCCAAGCAACGCTCTACCTGCGTAGGAAGCAGTCATGGCAATAGACCTGGAAAGGCACGGATGGCAGTATCCTTGTCTAATAAAGGAGAAGCAAGACACAGTGAGATTAAAAACTGGGTGGAAGGTATGCAACCCAGCAAGACAAGGTTTTTTCCTTCAACTATTCAGTTACGGTTACTTATTTAAATTCAAAGCTGTATGTTTGGACACCAGAGTGAGTTCACCAAAGCCGTACAGTGGTCTGGAAATGCATAGCTCTCTTCACTGGACGTGAAATCATGAAAATTGAGAAGTTCCAGGCAGCTGCCCAGCCAAATGTAGCAGGACTGGTAAGAGTTTGCTTTCACGAGAATAGAGCTCAGCCTGGGCTAATTTACCCTTCCAGCAGGCACAGAACGTTTCTGACTCGGTCAAATCTCAACTGCACAGCTCTGTGACTGCAGCAGAGATACAACCTGAGGTTATTTTGATAGTTGCAATCTGAACTTCTCATCATGGACTTCCTTGTCTTTCATGCTATCCAGACCTTGACTTTCTCTAAATAAACCAGAACTAAAGCAGAAATCCAGGTAATTATAATGGAATTGCAGGTTTTCTTCCAAAGAAAGGGACTGATTCTACATGGGAAACAAGCAGTGCTCTTAGCTCAGGAGAGCCCTGTCCTTTGCTGCAGTGCTCCTTGTGGGGTACGACTCAGGTACTCCAGGAGTTTCCTAATCCTCTAATTGCAGATGGAAATAGCCTTTCTTTATAGCAACAGAAGGAAACAGGTCATAGCCTGGAACCTAGAAAAAGCTGAAGAAATTACCTCAAACAACTTGTTCAAGTAAGAAAGGTTTTTTTCCAAAATAAAATGGGATTCTTACTCTTGAAAGACAGACAGGGCCACAGAGCTCTTTGGCCAGTTCCCTTCCTCCTAATGGGGTAAACTGATGGAGTCACCCCTTCAGAGCAAACGCTCTGTGAAGCAGTGTTTATTGCTCAGTTCCTGGTGCTGTTCTGCACTGAAGTGATTGCAGATGGATGGAGCAGAGGCAATGTGGGGCTTTGAATCTGATACCAAGCAAATATTCTTCAAGATTATTGTGGAATCCCTTAAATGTGAAGTGTGCTTTGTTACAATTGATGATGGAAAATTGTAATGGGAATAGAGGAAAGCATGGGGAATTTGGAAACCCTAGCACAAATTGAAGTGGTTTCAGAATTCTATCACAAATGAGTTCTGTGTTTATGTTAATTCCTGTTAGGAGGAGCATAATTGCCTTGGTTCCTTGGCTCAGGACCAGAAACAAGACCCAGTGATTCCAGCCAGCAAAGGCATGTCACAAATAGCACACAGGCGGTGTAAGCTGTTTGTGAGCAACCTTCAGGCTAAAAAAGCTGCCTCTCCAAAGGATTCTGTGATACAGCCTTGAAGCCAACCTCTGTGGGAAAAGCACGAAGAGTTAGTTAACTGCAGAAGAAATCCCGCAGCAGTCATGAGGGACCTTCGGGCAATCCTTTCTGGCTGCAAGGTACCGGTCCATGGAAAAAAAAAATGCAGATGGACCAACAGTGCAATGTTCTATCGATAGCAGGCTGAGAAAACAGAACAAAAACGGGAGAAACACCAAGTGGATGCTGAGCTTGGGTTCACTGCTGTAAATGCTGAGACACTGGGAGATGCTGCTGGAGCCCTCAGTGCTGGTGCTAAGCCTGGAGCAGGAGTCCCAGCAGAGATATTTCTGGAGGGGCTGGAACTGCAGTGTCTGAAACCTCCACCTTGCACCTCAGAAGTGCTGGACAGCCCCAGGTGCTTGCCCTGCATCGCTGCCATGGAGCTGCCATCACCTTCCAATTACATTGCATTTTGTGGTGGTTGGCCAATACTCCACGCTCCACTCCCCCTCAAACCAGATCCACATGGGACTGACCTCTTCCCAGGCCATTTTTTTCCCACCCAGCCTTTATATTGTTTTGAAGCAGTTCCCATGGTGACCGTATTTTTGGTATCTCCACATTATTCATGCCAGGGGCCGTGATGCGATGCGTGCTGTGTGTGCAGCACGTTGCAGGCAGGCGTCTGAGAGCTCCCTGCTGAGCTCAGGGGGACGCGTTTGCCCCTGCAGGGCCAGAATGGGCTCCGATGACCTAGGCACCACCTTGCCTGGATTTAAATTCAGAATAAGATTAAGATATAGTGATAGTGCACGGAAATGCATTTAATTTTAATACATTTTCCCTTGGGATAAGTTGAAAATTGCTACCAAGCGCCGGCTGATAGTCAGGAGTAGCCTTTTCTGTCTCTTAAATACGTACATATTATTTCACGGGTGACTTTGAAGGACCTCTATCTATATTGCATTCTGTCTGAATAATAATAGTAATAGTAATTGTATAAACAATAACACCACCAGCACCAACATCTTCATTCCACTGTGCGGGGGGAAAAGAACACAAAGGAGCTCTTTCCGTTGCTGCCTGTGGGTGCTGCTTGCACCCTGCCTCGTGCTGCTGCTTGCACCCTGCCTCGTGCTGCTGCTTGCACCCTGCCTCGTGCTGCTGCTTGCACCCTGCCTCGTGCTGCTGCCTGCAGCGTGGCCCCGCGGCCAGGCCTGGCCCTGCACTGTGAGGCCTTTTCCTTTCTCACGAGGAATCACAAATTTGTGTGCATTGGAGAAATCTCGTTACTGTGCTTGCACTGGGGTGTAGGATGGGAAGTGGAACTGTTAATGCTGATAATCTGCTTCAGTCTTGGTGGTGCAGAGCAGGCACAGCTGTCTGTTTGGTATCTCCTCCTCCGCTGTGTTAGCACCGTGTCCCCTTTCCCACACGTGGCAGAGCTGCCAGTGTTTCCCAGCTCGACTCATGCCCTGGGAGAATCCCTGCTTGTACAGACAGCTTCGAGCTAAGGGTCTGCATCTCCTGCCTTCTCCCCGCTTTCCTCACGGATGTTGCTGGGCACCTGCTCTTGTCTCTGCCCTGCTCTCCGTGCTGCAGCAAGCGGGTTCCTGCACAGCTGTGTCTGTGCAGCCCACAGGAGCAGGCGGGTGGGTGTCAGAGCCTGCCTGGGGGTGGCAGTGCTGCTGGCGAGAAATGAAGGTGCAGAACTGCAAATCCTGAGGCAGTTTCTGTATTTATCTTGTCCTCAAGGAGAAAGTTACTCACGTGCCTCAGCATCTGCATGCCTACATCCATCAGGCGTTTCAGACTGCTGTTCATTATTATTTCACACATACTATCACACAGATCCTTGAAGCAGCAGCAGTACTCCGTGCAGGTGGGGTTCTCGTTTCCCCAGGAGGATGGCACAGCCCTGCTCAGCCCCTGCTTTCCCACATCAGCACAAGTGCTGCGGGTCCCTGGGGAAGGGCTCCTGCCTTGTGTGTAAAGGATCCGCTTGCAGCCTCCAGACCTTCTTTAAAGCATTTTCAGACTTAGGGGCTTAGCACAAGTTCCTCATACGCAGTTGAATATTTCAAGCCAATCCTAGTGAGTCTGGATATTTTGAAAAGTAATTTTGTGTGTGAGGAAGGCCCAGCAGAGCTTTCACAGCCAAGTGGTTTGGGTTCAGCCTTTGCCTGAAAATGCAGGAACGTTGTTTGAGTCGAAGCCGTTCTCTCAACACTGTGCAGTGTGGTGGAAAGCCGTGGGTAAAGCAAGCAGTGCATCACCTCTGGCAGCTCAGCTGCACGCTCCCCAATGGCTGGTCTTAATTACAGTGGGTGATCATTTCACTTCAGTAGCTGTCTGTGTTTGAACACTCGGTGTGTTGCATTACAGAGGCAATCTGAACGCTTCCATTCATTTCATAAAAAGCTTCTGTGATGTTTCTCAATTATTCATGGTACAGGTTTCTTCCATCTGAGATACCTCCGTGGCTCCTGATGCCTCGTGTTGGGGTATGGCAGGGATCCACTGCAACGCTCCAGGGTGTTGTGATGCTGCACCTTGACAGCCCAAGGGTGCAGGGAGAGGCCAGGGCAGGACCATACCTGTGCCACGTGGCTCTAGTTTACCATGAAGAGCTGGGATCGTGTGGTGGTATTAGAGATGGCACTGCTGGCAGTGAGACAGCAGGACAGTAGAGATGTGGGAGAATGTGTGAAGGGGGTAATTTCATACTGATGGAGGTTTTGGTTGCAGATAAATGCGTGGAAATAGCAGAGGTAGTCCTCTCACCATCCATGCTGGGGTATAATGGAGATGAAAAGCATCTCTCGTGAAAATATAAAGCACGAGTATAACAAAACACAAGATACTGTACTGCATGCATGAGGGGTGGAGCACGTAAATCACGCTCCTTTGCCCTGCTAGAGCGTGGTGAGGCTGGAATAAAGTGAAAGAGAGGAACCGGGACCTCCAGATTTGTGCCCGGTGGATGAGCAGGGCTCCTTCTGAACCCGTGCTTGAGGGGAGGGCAGCTGGCGTCTCTCATCCATCAGGGGCTTCTGAATTACAGATGAATCCAACCCAGTGCCTCAGCCTGCGGTACCTGGGGCCTCAGATGTATGAGTGAGTGCCCCACATTGCAGTAAAATGCCTCGCTTTCAGCAAATTGACATTTTGGAAAGAAAAAATATTTTATCATCGGAGTCGGAAGATGCAAATAAGTGTCTAGGGGGGTTTTTGGAAAGCACTGAAGCAAGTTGAGGTCAGACTTCTATTTTCTAAAATCTCATCTAGTTCCCAGCTACATCTTTCATTGCCTTTGAAAATTGGGTTCTTTATTAACGAGAGCTAAATTACATAATACTGAAGAAAGAATTTAAAATAATTACTTCCTAACCCCTTTTGCAAAGCCCTGAAGCACGAGGCTTTATTACCCTTATCTTAACTTTCTTAACTACTAATGTTTTAGCAGTTAGAAAATTATCCTTTCCCTTTTGAAAATCCAGCTGCAGTTATTATTTCCACATTTTTATTAGCCCTCCTTCTATTGATAATAATCGCACCATATTGAGGTGTTCAGGAGAAGACATTAAGGCCAATCAAGTGAATAATTCAACATTGAAAAAAATGGTCTGAACACAAATTTACACAATAGCCTGTGACAAAAGAATCTTTAGGGGACGATCAAATAAATAACACCCATTTTTCAAGAACACTGCAACACTATCAAAAGAATAATACGGGCCTTTTTTTTAATGGTAAGCTATTACTATTCATGTATGGAGGCAATTTTAGGAGCTGTGGAGCTCTGCCACGTTCTGGGTGCTGCTTTGGGAGCAGGCGGAGAGCCAGGTGTGGATGTCCCGGCCCCACTTACTTCAGAGGGCAGCTCCCTCAGCCCTGTGCTTCCCGAGGCTCCTTGTGGCTGCTGCTTTGGTGTAATGCAGGCATTGCTCCTGAATCCTGCCTGCCTGAGCTACGGGGGAGAAAGCGGAGCTCTGCTGAGTGGTGTTTGCTCCCTGTCACCGGGTAAAACGGAGTGGGTGCGAAAGCCGTGGAACAAACATTATCCCATGCACGGGGGTGCTGCCAAATGGGGCTCGCTGGCCAGTGGCACCAAATTAGGAGTTTAAAGTCTTTTTTCGTAAACAGTTTCTTCAAATGACTGGCTTGTTAGATCTGTGCAGAGCTTGCCCTGCTGGGTGGCGTTTGCACTTTTCGTTTGAAGGTGGCTGCATTTGCAAATGGTTTTCTTGACTTGCAAGGTGACTATTACCGCTGCCAAGGTTGTGCTGAATGCTGAACAATGCTTGGCTTATCACACAGCACTGCCCACATCCTAACACGTCCAAATCTGTTTTCTGCAGGAAGAAAACAGCTGGAAACATCGAGTTAAGCAATGGGAGGAGGAGGCTGGCGGGCTCTCTTGCACCTTGCAGCACCTGCTGTGCCCCCGTGGGGGTCAGGGACACAGTGCTGGGCTCAGCAGGGTGAGGGTGGTGCTGGTATGGGAGCGTGGGGAGCGGTGCTGGACCTGTGTCCCCCCCCTTGGGAATGATACCACATCCCAGGGCCCTCCCCTGCCAGATGGAGGGGAACAGAAAGAGTTCAGGACAGGGACAGCCTTTGTGGTTTGCACTGTTCTATTTCTCTGTGCTATTGATTTATTCCTTCTAGATTTAGCTTCCATTTGCTGGGTTTTTTTTATTAGCCCAGAGTTAGGGACAGCAGAGAGCCATCTCCATCATCTGTCCCCTCTAAGGCTGTCTCCTGTCCTCCCATGCCTGGTTCCTCAGGAGGCAGTGGGTGTCGTGACCCTCTGCCCATGGGACTTGTCACCTGGCTCCCTCTGCCATGTTCCTTAAGGTGCATGTTCTGCTGATAAAACCCATTACAGCCCACATGAGCAGTGCCTGTATTATTTATTACTCTCTCCTAAATAATATTCTGAGATTTGGCTGCCCTTCTTGCCACTACTTAGCCTTCCATCTCTCGCTGAGGAGCTGGGATGCTACTTTTTGCCTCTTTTCTCCTAAGCTAAACTTCTTCGCAGGCTATAAAATAATGATTTGAGGGGAAGAGCGCAGGTGACAGGAAAGCATGGTACCTCAGGCTTGATTTAAAGACGAGGGAGGCAGCCAGAGCTACGAAATGGATTGATGTTGATTGTTTTATCCCATGACGAGAGTCTGGCTGCTCCTCGGTGAGACTGAGCGCCTGGATCTGTGCTGGGCACTGTACAAATCACATCGAGAAAAATCCCCAGTTCTGAAGAACTGGCAGTATAATGAGGTGACAGATAAATGAGCTAATTTGTATGTACTCAAAGGGATAATAGAGCCTGCAGGACCCTACTGCTTCTGAGTCAAGGGCTGGAGCCAGAGGCACCTGGCGGAAGGAGTTCTCCTGATACACCCTTGGGCTCTTCTTTGCCCCACAATATACCTAATGATACGAAGCAGTAAATTATTTCAGCTGTGCACAACGTTATCTGTGTGAAGTGGCTTCGGGTCAACTTTTAGCACTGTGGGTCCTGAGAGAGGGAGACGAGTGCTGCAAGAGGGAATCTCGTGTGATCAAGTCCGTCCGTTGCAGTCTGGCTGTGGCATGGATGCAGGGCTGTGCAGGGGCTGCCCCATTGCCCTGTGCACCGACAGGGGGCTGCAAAGCTGGGCTCCATGACAGGGGAAGCAGGAGGGGATGGCTTTATGAAGATGGCTGAATTAATCGAATCGATAGTTTTAAGTGCTCGGTGCTTCAAGTGTTGGTTATAAAAGCCTGTGTAAACATAATCTGTAAGTACTTGGTAATTGACAGCTCATTCAGGGGAAATACATCTCCTGGAAGTTTGTGTACATATACTGCTTGTTTGGATATGTAGTCATAATTCATGCCTTTACAGAGTGTTCAGGTATTAATCTACTGTAACAATAACACACAGAGTTAATGCTGAGTGCATCCCTCCTAGCACCATCTGCTTGGGTAGAGGAGAAGACTAAGTGAGTAGCTGGCAGGAGAGCTGTTGTGTGTTTAGCAGCAAACACTGTAGGAAGCTGAGCTTTGTAGTGGGCAAAGCTATCTGCAAATTCATTCAGATCTGCATATTTTGTATGTACACTTGTCACCAGACTGCAGTGACATCATGGTCTCTGCAGGATCTGGCGTTTTGAAGTGACCTCGAGCCTTTAAACCTGGGCTGGACAAAGCCTTAGTGCATTACAGAAAGAAATCCTCCGTTGCTTGAGGGCTGGTAGGGCTCAAGGGCTTTTCCTTTTCTTGTCTTTGTGATTCTGAGATCCCCTGTTGTAGAATTTCATATTGATCCTGAGGTTCTGCTTTGTTTTAGGAAGCAGGTTGTGTAAGGTGTTGGTCCGTGCCCCCGCTGCGTGTAGAGCAGGCACTTCTTTGTGTGACTTTTTGGGCTAAGCCAGGAGGTGTCCACAGAAGAGCTGCAATTGGACTGTGGCAAAGTTGGGGACTGAAAGCAGGAAAGTGAGGAGCTCCGACTTAGCTCCCCAGAAAAGCGTTTAAGCCCATGTTTAAAGTTTAGCCATAAATGTGTAGGGATATTTTCAGAGTCATGAATGGAAGCTAAGCACCCCGTTAGCTTTGATGGATTTGAGCAGAGCTTGGAAATCTCCTTGATCCCTGGGATTTACCCATGCACTTGAAGTTTCAGAGCATGCTGAAGCTCTGCTTCCACTTAGCTCCTTATCCCAGCAGAGCAGTTTTCCTAATGACATCTCCCTGCTTGGCCAGGCCTCCAGGTGCTCCTCATCCCCAGGGGAACGCCAGGGTTCTGCTTTCCGGGCAGGTCTCTGTGATAGCCACCTTCTGCTCCCGCCTCTTTGACTGTCAGAAAGGTGTTGGTTTTCTTTTTATCTTAATGTTTATTAAGAAAACTAACGTAAACCAAGAAGAAGAAACGTTTTAAAACGACTCCGGTGTTATGTCTGCTGGCTGATAAATCAGAGTACCCTTATCAACTTTTCATGCATTGCAATGGATTTGGCAGAGGCTAGAACGAAATGAAAGCCCTTTATTACCCTCATCTCCAGATTTGTGAACATTCACACTCAAGGACAATTTCCCACACCTTATCTGGACAGAAGCAGCGTTGATTTAGCTTACATTAACCTTTTAAGACCTATTGGATTACACTGGATACATTTCGTTGGATAAGAATTTAACTCAGGTTCGGTCTCTGCCATTCTTCTGGGCAGCGACGTCCTGCAGTACTGTATTAATCACAATCAGGCAATCTGCTTCCCAGCTTTTAGCAGTGAAGTGTTTTTAATCACAATTTTATTTCTAAAAGTACTGGCCGATCCTCCCAGCCATCTTGCTCATTCTATATCAATTGTTCCCAGGCACATTTAACTTTGTTAGAAAGTCTGTGCCGTGCTGTTTCAAGGCAATTTTAAGGATGTAATTCTCAGTCCATCCTGCATATAATGTCCTGTACAACCTTGTTCTTCTGTCCCACCTTGTTGCCATTTTATCGAGATTCATGCTTGGCTTTTGCTTTGGAGGCTGGGGAAAGATTTTTGAAGATAAAGTCTTGTGATGGGTAGCTGATTTCTTTGCACAAAACCTGATCTGAGCCTCCAGATGGACAAAGAAGCACGAGCAGGTGAGTAATGCCATGTGAATGGCATGCAGGCCTTCCTGGGGAGGATGCTGCTTGTACAGCTTCAGGTTGCGGAGAGAAACATCCTCTCTGGTGTCTGAACTCAGAGTTCACATCAGAGGGGAACTACTTAGAAAGGGAAATAACTACTTCAGTCCTCAAACTACAGCCAGAGTCCTTGCAGCGTCGCGCCTGGGGAGCTGCCCTGCTGTACCTGGTGCTGTGCTAACAAGGCAGGGGACCTCTGGCACAGGGCTGGCTGTTGTGTCCAGTGCTTGTTAAAGGAACATATTTAAAACATGGGCTGGGTTAACCCTGCACAGCGTTCTGCTGTTTCTGCTACTCTGCTCCTTGCCTTAGGAGAGAGCTGGACTTGCTGAGGCTATCAGGCTCCAGGGAATAGTGTTGTGATGTTTGGTGGCAGGTATTACAGGGCCTCTGGAAGGAAGCTCGCACCGCTTGGGAGAGGAAATGCTGCTTGTACCCCTGGGAATTAATTAGGTCCGTTCAGCTGGAAGTAGTTTGCTTGCACCGCACTGTTTTGTCCCGTTCAGTGTTTTGCAATTTGATTGATCTCCTCTTCTGCTCCTTTCCTTCTGCTCCTACTTCTCACAGATTAGTGGGGCCGTAAACGGAGAGAAAACAGAAGAGGCAGCCCCGTAAAAACAAGCGAATACAGAAGAGATCAAAGTAACACAGTGCAGGAACATAACTATAAGTCACTGGCTACAGGTGGCGTTAAAGACGTGGAGGGCTTGTTCTCATGGAGATCGTAATAAGAATAGTAAATGGCACAGTACTAATCTTGGCTCGAGATAAAATACTTGCAGTGATTCTTGGAGAAACAGTGTGTTATGCTGAGAGGCAGAATGGGCCGTAACTCTTGAGAGAACCAGGACAAATAGTTTGCCCTCAAATGACTTCTTATAGCAACTCCTTTAAATATGCATTTTTTGTAATTCCTGAGGGTAATAATTTTGCAGTTTACCAGTTTTGCTGTTTCTAGCCATTGGGATCTCCCTGGGAGCACTGCATTGCCATCGTTGTGTATGGATGCGAGCACAGGGGGTGATGCACGCCAGTACTGCGTGCTGTTAGCGTGGCTTGGGTCCTGGTAAGTCTATAGCTGCAGAAGTGGAGAAGCTTATGAGTTGAAGATGGAACTATCCCCTTGGAAGACTGACCAGTAACGCTTTGGGGTCAGCTGTCTGTGCCCATAAGAGTGAGTGTGTGCACTCAGAACCATTCTGGGGGCCAAGCTGAGCGACTGCTGGTGGCAGCAGTGACTGCCAGACAGCTCGAGCTGGCATCAGGAGGGGGTTCTGCAGCACAGCCTGCTGAGGGCGGGTGCTGATCTGTGACACAGAAATTAGGAGTTGTCATAAAGCCCCTTGCTGCTCCTGCCTGTACTAGGGTTTTTTCAGCGGCAATTATTGCTGAGACTCAAGAGCTGTTGAACTGCCCTGCCTGGTTCTTTCTGCTGCCTCAAACTTGGTGCAAGGAGAAATTCAAACCTTTGTATCTAAAATTGCAATGAAGTATGAGAAACCGAACCGGAATGTACTAATCCTCGAGTACTAAATTTATGGACTTGCTGGTATTAACCTTTTGTTTTATTACCTTTACGACCATATTATAAATACAGCCATAGTAAAACATCTGCACATTTGAGCTACACTGCCTGCAGTGGTCTGATTTCTGGAGATGAAGGGCCCTCCCTCGTGCTCTGACATGTCCCCAGCACTCTTGGGACTCTGTTCCTGTACACCTACAGCCAGGACAGATGGAAGTGTGATAGTGGACATCCATGGCTCTAGAGGTGGTTTCTTCTCCTGGTCTGGGAGGGCTTGGCAGTGCTGCAGGCTGTTGGCAGTGCCATGCAGCCACTGCTGGTGTGCGGTGACACTGGCGTGGCTGAAATCTGCAGAGCGGCTCGATTTCTGTGTTTGCCATATCTCTAATGTGATTTTACAGCGATGAGCTCATTACAGAAAACGAGCTGTGGCAATACTCGTCACCACAGCGTATGGGTAAGCAGAAAATGGGCCTTTTTTTTTTTTTTTTTTTTTTTTTTGACGGCTTTTGGACATGATGGGGAATTCATACCTTCACCAAACGTGGTAAATTTGCAAGGGAAATGAGAAGGCAGCGTGAGCTTTGCGTTATTCCGTGGAGCTGACGGGAGCACTTTGTAAGTACATTGAACAGCTCCAGTTGTGTTGATTAGCACTGATGGCGGTGCATTAATGGCCTCATCAGAATTGCTTGTAAACCGATTGTCCTCCTGGAGCAGTTATCTCAGAGCTTAAATGCGATGATAGCATCTATTCTGCAAGCACCTGGCCGTGTGGAGTAAATACAGCAGCGCCGAGAGCTGAGGTGCTGTGAGCTGATCTGCTGCCATCCCTGAAACATGGATCTGTGCCTCCTGAGGGCAATGGCAGTGGGAGCCTGGTCCTGAGCCTGCTGCTCCAGGGGCAGGGGGAAATCCCGTTGGCAGATTGCACAGCTCTGTGCCTCTCTGGCAAGAGGCTTGATGTTGTATGTATAGGACTGGGACACTGCTGTCCTCATGATTTTTTTAAAATAGAGATTGGTCTTTCTAAAGCTTTATTTTGTTGTCCAAGTTCAGCAAAGTCCTAACTATTCTTATGTCAAAGGGAAAAAAGTAGCCTGAAAAATACTAGATTACCTGCAAATAAGATAGTTACGAATTTTTGTAATTGCATCCAAAATTCTCCCCAGCGTTCTTAGACTTTCAGTCAGTGCACCAACCTGATCGTGGTGTTTTTCCTTGCAGGTGGATTGATGAGCTCCTGAGCCAGCCAAAGACATCCAGATCTGAGGGGAGCAGGGTGAGAGCTCCATCCCTGATCTGTCAGGCCAGATGGAAGCAGTGTCAGGCCAACACTTGCCATGAAGTAAGAACATTCGTTTCATGCCAAGGAACGCTGATACTAAATGGAAGGAAGGGAAGAAAAGAGCACACACCTACAAACTGAAAGAGGAGCGGTTAGCTATCTTCTTGCATGTGCTGGCTCTCTTTGAATACCTCCACCTAATGAATGTGGAAAGGTGCTTTGTCCACTGCAGTCTGTTCCTGCATGGAGCGACACTTGGTTGACTGGAGCATGCTGGAGCCAGGTGAATGATACCCAGGACTTCCCAGGCTTGGAGCTGTTGCCAGCTGTTGGGCTGCTGCACTCGGATCCCTGTACCTGCACCTGCCTGTCTGGTTGCTGCTGGGTGGAGATGTGCCTTGCTCAGAAAGCCTGTGGTGGCAGCTCAAGGCAAAGTACAACAGGGAACAACCAACAAAAAATGAGCTGAGAGAATGCTGTGCTCATACAGGCAGATCTCTTAACACGCCAGAATTAGCACCAGGCTGAGACCTATGCTGTGCAGGCAGCATGCAGGAAGAGGCCATCTGCGGGAGCAGTGGGACACTTGTCATCCCAGCGAGGCAGCAAGACTGAATCTTCTTCCTGCCAAACCCAGCAAACAGTAAGTGAAACTCACTTAGATTCCTGGTGAACCAAGAGTATTGGTGAAATTGGGCTAAATACTAATGTCTTGGCTTTCAAGCGAGATAAGGTCAACGTTTTGCTTCGGTTTTCGTCACAGTGTCTTAATTATTACTTCTAACTCAGTTCAAGAAAACGGAGATTTTTAGGGGTGAACCATGTCTGTCTCAGTGGGTGTGCAGTCCTTGCTTGTTTTCTGGATGTTAGTTGTTTTTCATTTCACATTTTTAGTTTAAATGAATACATCCTTGAAGCCTTGGCTCACAGTGGTAGGCTTCAGTTAAGCTCTCCTGCAAGGAAGGAATTAGAGGAAAAGTGCAAAATGTCTTGCAAATGTCTTGAAAGTGACTTTGCTAAACAGAATGGATGCAGGGGTGGGAACATGCTCTGGTGTCTGGCTTCAGTGCTGGCTCAGGGCATGCACAGTTATGCCTCAGTCTGCCTGTGCTCCTTCCATAAAACACCACGTAACTGTCTGCAGACACTTTCGGGTAGGCACACACTGCCACACTGCTGGGGCTGTGGAGGTGCACGGTGCACACTGTGTGAGCCAGTGCTCCCTCATCTCCTGCCCACCTCGTTGTGTTCCTGGGGGTGACACTGACCCCAGCACTGCATCCCAAACCCCTTGGGGGCTCCTGGATTTGTCTGCGGCATTGGAGGTACATGTGGGCTTTGTGTTGGTCTTGTGGGTTTTGCAGCACAACTGTGAAGGCTCTGCTGTGGCTTCTCCTCTGCTGTACCTGCTCCATGCATACCTTAGGAAACAGATTTCACCCTTTGCTACAAGTCCAGAGCTTGGGGCTGTAGGCTGCAGGTCTTTCACATGGATGTATGTGTTGGAATCAAGAGCTCACCAACATCATAAAGGAAACAGGCTTGGTTTAAGATTTCTTTTCAAAGTTCAGTTTGCTTTTGGCATTTTTGTGTCCATAATTTCACTCTTTCTTAAGCGGTAGGAAAACATGATTACAGTTGATTAAGCACATGAAATACTCTGTGTATTTTTTAAAAGACCACTGATGATGGTACTTCTTTGAAATCAAAGTGTTTCCTTTGCGTGCAGAACTGAAAACGTGGGTACTTTTTTTCTTATTTGAATACAATTTCCTTTTAAAAATATTCGTTTACATTAACAAATATTTAAATGAGACACCCAGGGAATGATCTGCAGTTCTCTGTGAGCTGATGTAAACGTTGATTTTGGTGCATCGAGTCATAACAATGTGTAGATTTCTGGCTTTTTTCCTCCTCAAAGTCAGAGTGTCTTGGAAATCCTTTAATTATTGTGGGATGGAAAACCTGTTTTTTCTATCATCAGCAATTTCCTCCAACTCCAGTGAAAGCAGTGCTCCTTGACAGTTGGTTGAAATGGCCAACAGTCATCAAGAAGACCTCCAAACCTCATCTCCGTGGTAGATAAATGATGTATGTTTTGAAAAGTGTTGACGTGCTGACTTGACTTAGCTTTCTTTCCTTCCTTTTTCAACCTCTGTAAAGGAGAACACCCACCTGAGGATTTGGTAATTAGCCCCAAAGGACCACATGTACAGTTTTATTTCAAAGGAGAGCTTTGATGATGGAGAGAGATACTGAGAAAAACAAGGGAAAAAAGGCTGCTGCTTCAGAAAGAAGCCTCTGAGTGCTGTGTGTGTGTTTCCTGTTGCATGTGGACTTCTTCCCCAGTTCTGCCCATTTGGGGACCATTGGGTAAACCATAAAAAACTGATACAAGCCAGAAGTCCTCCAATAATGTATTGCCTATAGAAAGGCAGAGGGGGAAATGAAGAGTCGTTCGAATGCCAAATTTGGGTCAAGTAGCCAAACACCTTTCTACCTGATCCCAACCTGGTGTTCTTCTCTGCTGCATTTATGAACAGCTCCTGGTTGAACTCTCACAAGTTTGCAGATCAAAGGAGCAGGGTTGGCATGGAAGTGGGGAGCAGCAGGAGCCCCAGGGCGAGGGACAGCAGGGGACAGCCTCAGCCCAGAGGCAGAGCCACTGCCAGAGCCAGCTGGCTGTCACTGGGCAGCACTTGACAGTGTGTGTTCTGAAAGGACGCACGTAACTCGTGATAGCCGTGCTGCACAATTGTGTGGGTGTGGGGAGGAACGTTCCAAATGATCCTTGGTTATTGTATTAATAAGCTTCCACACTTATTGCCTCTGTTATTTTGAGTTAATTACATGGGTGCCTAAATGTATCTCTCTTAAATCTCAATTAACGTCCTTTGCAATCAATTCATATTCAATTAACATACTGGGCTGATTAAATGTAAAGAGAAAGCTCATTTAGTTCCGAGTGCTCCCAGTCCTTCCTCTGCTGCACGGGGTGCGAGGGAAACCTGCAGGGACTGAACCCGGCAGCTCTGCCGCTCGCTGCCTGTGCCTGGCACGAAGGTGTGAGATGTCTGCGGGGTGCCCAGGCCTGGGTAAGTCCATGCAATGCCCGTCTTCCTGGGAGCTCAGGTGCCTCTTGGCTCTGCTCTGTGCAGTCTGGAGGAGCACCGGCTGTAATGATGGGGCCGCACACGGTCCTGTGTTTGCCTGCCTTCATCTCAAGCCCTCACGCTGAGATATCGGTGCTCCCAAAGGTTCAGGAGGGAGCGGGGCAGGGGCTGGGCACTTGGTGTGAGCTGAAACGTCGTGGTCCGTCTGCCCTCTGCATTGCCTTGCTTCCGTCCTTTGCAGTGGTGTATTTCTGCAGCTCTGCTCTGTGCAAGGATTTTCTTGAGACCCCACTGAATGCAGAGGCATCGAAGGTAGAGAAAAGTGTTCTGTCTCAGTGGAGGGAAAGGCAAAACAAAAAAAAGCCCACCGGCTTTGAGATAAATGCAGCACAGGTCAATAACTGCAAGTGCTCTGGTGGACCACAGCTGGGTAGCACTGTTCGCTTTGATTTTGTTTTAACTCTTTTATGTGTGAAAAGCTCCTGGAAGAAAAGTCGTTTGGATTGCAGCGTTGCCGATCTTTACGCCTGCAGAATGACAGACCAACGAGGCATAATGGGAACGCTGGTTGCTGTGGCTCCTCGTGAAACAACAGCTCTCACAGGCAGCCCCGGAGGAGTTTTTTTAAAGCTTGTTCTGAGCCAACCTTGTTCTTAGCAGTGCTGCAGCTTTCCTTTCCTGCTTGCTGCTAAATGTGCCTCCCAGCAACAAGACCCAGAGCAAACTGAGAAACTATTGACAAGGTGACCTGTAATTAAGTAGCTGAGTTTGTGTATGCAGAACAAAAGAGCTAATTATCTAGCAATCGGTTATCTGAAGGAAAACAGGGCTTTGGTTTGCTCTGCACTGCTCCTGCTCCAAAGGCTGCGGCAGGGCAATGCTCAGCCCTGTGCAGTGGGGATACACCATGGGGAGCACTGGAGTGCAGGAAGGAGCTGGGTCTGGAGGAGCTGAGCTTGTGGTGTAAGGCTTTGGGAACATCTGGATTGGTTTCACTCTGCCTCTTTTCTCCTCGTGTGGCACGCAGATGTAAGCACTCTGCCTTATTTCCAAGGGGTCTCTTTGCTATTTGAGGTAATGTCACTCGTGGCAGGGGCTGTGATGTGCAGGAAGAGCACACTGCAATCTAGACATGTGAACGTGCTCCAGAGAACCTGCTGGAATATCCTCTGGCTTGCAGAGATGTGCATTCAGTGGAATGCAGCACTGTCCATGTGCAGAGCTGTTCTGTGCCTCCCATTTTTGTATGCATAGAAGATAGTTGTGGTGGAAGTAAACATACGCTTCATTTAAGGAAGGAACCAAGTGCTTTCACGTTTAATTCCTGACCAAGTTTATGTAAAATTAATTGCATCGCATGTTCTGCGTATCTTTTAATTGCAAAACCAATTAACTTTAAAATGTTCTGCTTTGTAGTTCTGCTAATGGATGGCATGGTTTTAGCTGGCTTTACAAAATCCATCTTTTGTTGGAGCTGGGCAGGCAGCCACGCTCGGTATCTCTGGAAGTGAGTTCCCTTTAGCTGTGCCAGCCTCCAGCACTCGAGGCTCTGAAGTTGTTCTGCAGGTGGGGTTTGGTGGGTGAGCATCTGCAAAGAGGCTGCAGAGCCTGGAGGAGGCTGGGAGGCACCGGGGAAGAAGGGGATGTTTGTGTTGGGAGAGCCCTGTGGCCATCTGATGTGGCACTGTCTGCGAGCAGAGCCTGGGAAGCGCTTCACTGCTGCAGGAATCCACTTTGTTTCCTCAGCTTCTGCCTCTTTGCCGAAGTTTGGGGCGATTCTGGCGTTCTGCACAGTGTGCGTGTGGAAATTATTTAAGGAAAATAAAAGAAGATGGGGAAAAGCCCAGCCTCATTCTATCATTATTGAGTTGTACAGTCACTGATGGACTCAGCCATGCGTGCCTGCACGCATTTCTTATAAAACCGAGATAAAAATAACACATTTGAATAAACAGATCTTCCTCCATTTTCTGATTTCCCCTGGCACACTCCTGTTCCTTGGTACCTACAGCAGGAATAACCACGGGGCTGCTGGAGCAGCTGGGGGCAGAGGGAAGGGGAGTCAGAGTCAAGCTGGGTTCTTGGGATGCTGCCTCCCTCGTGCAATTTGTGGAGAAAGCCATGGGAAAATAGTGACAGCCTGCTCTGCTGTGAAGAAAGTGAGGGCATGATGGACGGGGATGGGCCAGAGAGAAGGGAAGAAACGAGTGGGCAGCACAAAGTCCCAGCAGTCTGCCGTCCCATCCGGAGCTGCGTGCAGTGTCTGCTGCTTTCCAGCAGAGATCCAGGCCTGCTCTGCCCAAGGCTGTTGGCTTGGAGACGTGCTGCCCTGCTCCCGAACTGCGCTCAGCGAGCAGCTCTGCCGTGGCTCCAGGGCTAGATGAACACAGAGAGCACAGTGCAGAGCTCTGCACCTATCCTCACGCACCCGGGAAGATCCTTCTCCCTTATTTTCTCTTTACTTCTGCTGCCTGTTGTTTTGAATATAAATTTATTCCAGGGGAACATTTGTGCCCTACTCCGCTTCATTCATGCCTCCCACCAGCAGATTACTCAGCCTCCGCTGGGCAATTGACTTGTTCTTACTAATTTAAGTATTATTTTAATGTGGCGTGAGCCCTTTTCAATGTCTGGCCAACCTCTGAGCTGAAACAAAGTGCTTCATGGAAGAGTGGCTCACCTGTTAGCAAGGGCTAATCCATGGGTCGTTAGTTCAGACCGAATAAATAGAGATTAAAGCACAAACTGGACCCCACACCCATGTGCACCAACCTGCTCTGCTGGCTGAGCTCTGCTCTCCCTCCTGAATCTTCTCATCATAGAGTGGCTCGGGTTAGAAGGGACATGAAAGATGAGCCAGTTCCAGCCCCCATCTCCGAGCAGATGCCTACAAATGCCGGCTGCTGCCTGGTTCTTCAGCTGCTCCAGGATCGTGGCTGGCAAAGGCAGGAGGCGGTGGCTGGGAGCCAGCCCTGCCATTTATTTAATGAAACAAATGGAAAGGAATGGAGTAAGATGGGCAGAAATGGCTGGCTTGGATATCTGGGATCCCCAGCCAGCAAATGGACTTCGCTAATAAAATCTGGTTTGTATAGCTCATTAGGGCTCCTGGTGTCAGCTCCATCTGTTACCCTGTGGATTGTGTGGGTTTAGCTCATGTCCTGGCTGGAGAGGAACGACGGTGAAGTAGTGTGAATCTGCAGGTTTTAAAATGGGATAGAGAATTCTGCCTCACACTCAGGAGCATTGTTGAGCTGTGGGACTCTGCTGGGCTTTGGTTTAGGGTGCAGCTGGAATGTGAAGAAAATGAAATCAAAAAGCACTTGGTTGGATAACGCGTGTATCTGCAGTTCTGGAAGTGGCAAGTAAATGCTGGAGGCTTGCAGACTGAAATGCCTGGTTTCCTAAGGGCGATCTGATCAACCATAATCACCTTCAGTGTGCAGCTAATTGATGACGAGCTTGAATTAGCCAGCAGACCCAGACAGGCTTGTTTCCCTGAGTTTGCCCACGTGGTTCGAACACAGCTCCCAGTGGCAGATGAAGTTCCCTCCTGCCTTGCTTGTCACCTGGCTTTGCTCAGTTTCCTTTATGGGCTTTTGTTTGTTTCCTGTAGGCTTCACGTGTTGGTTTTTATATTCACAGCTGTTGGATCAACATTTTTCTTACTTCCTGGTGCTAAAAAGCGTTTCCTTCCTTTAAACAGCTATTAAGAGCACTTGATAGCCCAGCTATTTTATCTGAAACGTCAGTAATTAATTAATTTCTCTCTACCTTTTTACTCGGTATGGTTATTTTATCAAACATTCGTAGCTCTGATGTTGGTTTCACTTAAGCTGGTGCAAAATCAGGCGTTGCCTCCATTAATGCCAGCAGTGATGTAAGGCTTGGGACTGAAACAAGAACCTGCCCGGCATTTATAATGCTGTCAGCGGGTGCTCTTCAGCTTTGTTTCTTGGCTGTAGTGAACTGAAAACCATGAAGACAAGTTGCCTTAAATAATTTGTAAAGGCATTTTTAGGAGCATGCAGAGCAGCTGCACAGAGTCTCCATTTGAAATACAAGAATGTCAGGAAAGAGCGGGCAGCGATCCTTGCTTTGACACCTAAAGGGAGAAGTGCTAGGAAGAGAATTACTTGGGGTGTTTTGAAGTGCAGCTGACTGGCTTGTTGATATATAAGCTATTTTTTAGCACTCTCAGAATATGCGGATGTTTTAAAGGAGAAGCACCATTTTTTTGGTGCTCGCCATGAGGCTTTCTTGAGCCGTGAGGATGGCAATCCAAGCCTTGCCCCAGAGATAAAGGAGAGGCTAAAAATCATGGGATTCTTAAACAAGTATCTGTGTCTCTTCATTTGCCTCCGCAGCCATGGGGATGTTTCGTAGGCCAGGTCAGCCTTCCAGCTTCTTTCCTCTGCTACCTGAAAATCTGGAAACCTGGTCAGAGTTTATTTCTATCTCTGTGAAAGCAGAAAGTTTCTGATCACATGACTTCCAGAAACGAGGCAGAAATATCCGCTGTTAGCGGCGGGCTTCGTGATTAGGGATGTACTAGTTTTACATCGTAGCTACCTCGGTTTTCACACCCTCTGCCTTGTAAAGCATGTTCTCTCTCAAGGTAGGCTGCCTCCAGAAGAACGCTTTGCAGGCTTCCTTGTTCTCCCAGAGCAGCCCCAGCCTGCTCTGTGTTACCACACTCAGCAATACTTGAAGGAGCAAATGGTGAGTAGTGGGTGGGGGGCAGGACAGGATGCAGGGACACGTCCCACCTCTGGCTCGTGCAGATGTGATGCAGCACACATCTGGCTGCTGCCTCTGGAACAAATGTAGATGCATCCGGAGCCAGAGGCCAGACTGCCCTGCAGAGTAATGGGGAGGGTGTTCAGCTGTGCTCCCTGGGCTGCTCCTTCACTCCTTGCTGTGTGTCTGAGCCCTCCTGGTGGGATGAGCCCACCTGCTCCAGCATTGCTGCTTCTCGCTCAGTGCTTGGTTGCTGATGAAATTAAACTTAATTTAAAGCAAACCCAAACCCTTGTCTGGTATCAGTGTAAAAAATATATCAAACTCGTGTGTTAACAGTACGGGCTGGAGGCCGATGCAGTAAAGGAAAAAGACATCAGAGGCTGGAGGCAGAGGAGATGAAAGTTCTGCCAAAAGTGGCATGCATAAAGCGGATTGATTTCCCCCCCTCCCCCCAGTACCCAAAGAGATGAAAAAGAGAACAGGATGTGAATGGAGGTGAGAAGCTGACTGCACGGCAGACGTGGTGGTGGTGGGGACAGGAGCAGAGCGAATGGAAGCAGCGGGCGCAGGGACAGCGAGGACGAGCTGGGTCAGCGCCGTGGGACGCTGCGCTGGGCTGGGGCTCTGCAGGGACAGGCTGTGTGCTGCTGCTGCACCTGGGAGGGTGGGGGGAATGGAGGGAAGGAGAGGGAGAGGAGCGGGGAGCAGTAATGTATGTGCATTTGTTGAGGGGTGATTTTTTTTCAATACCTAGTCCTGTGATTGCAGAGGAGAGTCTGATAATGTGACCCGTGGTGCTTAAGATGGTGCATGTTCTTGTCTCGTGGTTTGGCATTTCAATGCTTTAAAAGACTCATTCGAAACAATTATTGGAGGACTGAAGGCACTTTTTTTCCCGCAGAAGAGGGCACTTCAAACTATGCAGTAAGCTGAACTCTCTGCTTTGGGGGATAGTTTGCTGTTATGCTGCTGTTGAATATCATATTCTTTTGCAGGTAATTTTGGATTTTTAGAGATTACAGTCTCGGTAACACAATAGGAAGTGAATGGTTTATTCATTACCTATATCTGTGTAATTCTAGACCCAGGGATACAGTCTCCCCAGAATACATTACAGCTCCTCACAGCTCACTGCAGGCTCACTGATGTCTCCATTTCATCCTCCCTGAGACCCAGGGCCTTCTGGCAGCTGATTTAAATGTAATGAATCTCAGGAGATTGAGATCCATCTCTGGCAGGAGTAATAGGTAGGATTACTCTGAAACCTTTCTTGAAAATTCATGATTTGAAAGAAAGTAAGGATCAACATCAAGTCTGGAAAGTGTCTATTCCACTCCAGGTGGAATATTTGACTTTGGTGATGTGTGGCATTGCAGTGAAAGCGCCTTGCGTTGCTTTGCTTTAATGATGAGCCTTCCAAGCTGGAATTCCAGAGGTATGTGGAATCTCATGATGATATTCTCTGGCCAGGAAGTTCAGCCTCTAGAAAGACATGGCTGTGTAAAACCTGGCAGTTCTGAACTAAAAGGTGGAACACGACGAAGCTGCTGGGTCTTGTGATGTCCGAATCCACGTACCAGTCTCAGGACACTGCTGCTTGAGCTGCTCTGTGTCGTGGATGTGCCCTGAAATCCTTCCAAGAGCTGGTGGTGTTTCAGGGTACTTCTTAATGCAGCACATAGTTATGTGGGAAGTGGGAGGAAAACATGTATCTAGTCATGTCACAGCCAAAGGCTAATGGAAGAGGACTTTGCAGCACGTAAACTTATTGTAAGTACATAATAGAAATATTCCCTGGCTGTACAGCCCCCCGCTGCTCTCAGCACATTCATCCAGTGATTATACTGATCTTCATTTCTCTATCTTTGAGATAATGTATGGTTTCCATGCTTTAAATTCTCTGTTTTGAGTATCATCACTCCTGCTTGACAGAATTATTGACATAGGTTAATATTATAGCTTCTGAGACAAAGAGCGAAACAATGAGACTGCAGAGAAATGCATATGTTGGGTGAATGGTGACAATTCATCTCAGCCCTCATAAAACATGGGGCAAAACGCAATTAAGTTTAATAACTCTAGCATGTGAAAATCAGTCATGAAGGGCTATTTATCACAGAGATCCTGACAGTAAATAGAAAATGTGATAATATCCATGCTCCATAAGAAGTGGGTACTTTACCTGCTTGTTTGTTATTAAATCACCCATCCTTAATCTCGCTCATTGCTTACCCGTGGTTTGGATGGGTGATGACCCGCAACCTGCCATTCAAGATGCTGTGAAGTTATTTCAGCTCTTACAAATACAGGGAGTTATATTTAAAATCAGTGGGTTAAACCCCTCACTGAAGATGGCACCCGTGAAACCTTGCTCTGCGCTGACTGTATCATTATCCATTTGGACAGCCTCACACTTAACACGGAATCTGAAAGCGGGATTTAGATCTGCAATATCCATGATGCAAGCTTATCCAGCAGTGCTGGTAGTAGTGAGGATTTGGGGGTGGAATCTGAGTTTCAAGCCTCCAAGATTTGTGGAGGATGTCCCACAGCATGGCTCATCTGCAGAGGACCACGGGGATCCCGGTGTCAGGTGCAGTGTCCCACCGTGCCGCGGTCCCCTCATTGCAGAGGGCAGTAGGGGGACACAGGGACCCTGTGGTGCCTAATGGAACAGAAACCATGGCTCATGGAGCAGACCCTGTAGGTGCCGTGAGTTCCAAGGAGCTGACCCCATCGTTTGTGGGTTTTCCTGCAGGCCCTTTGGGCAATGGCTGTAATGAATATGTGATGAGAGCATCCTTCCCTGCAGCGTTCAGTGGTTTTGTTGACAAATAGCGCGAGTCCCTCCAGGCAAAGTTGAATTATGCAAGAAATTGTATGCATGTGTTGCTAATAAACTGCTCAGAAAGCTGCAGATGTGACTTCAAGTTATCTCAGAACCCTCTGGGACTGAGCTCATTCTGCTGATCTTGGGACTCGACTCCGGCCATGGTCAAGCAGCAGAAGTGTGCAGGGTCGCTCAGACCCTTCAGCACGGACACTGCCTTTGCCACAGCTCCCGTGATACTGGCAGGAGTTCCCAAACCCATTATCCTTCTTGCAGATCAGGAGTTCCTACAGCTGCACAAGAGCTGCAGGACTTCCCATACAGCATCTTGAACTGGGGCTGGGAAGAATTCTCTTGGGATGAATGAAAAGAGCACCGGGAGCACCGGGATCGCTGGGATCACCAAGAGCACTGGGATCACTGGGAGCACTGGGAGCACTGGGATCACTGGGAGCGCTGGGTGCCCGCACAGGCTCAGCCATGCACGCACTGTGCCATGCTCCTGCAGTGCCCTCCCGCCCCACGCGGCCCCAGCAGTACGAAGCAAGCAGATGAAAGCAGGCCTGCCTGAGGTGCAGAGAGGCAGTGGCATGCCTGAGGAAGACAGAGGCTCTTTGAAACGGGAGGATGCTCTGTATTCATTTTATTCCATATGCTTTCAGATCACCGCAGATGCCTTTTGTGTCAGGGCAGCAATTTAAAACAGCCCCGAGTGGTATCACAGCTTGCCAGGTCCCAGCAACCGCTGAATATGGAAGAGCGAATGTTCCTTCATCCTTGGGCAGAGGAGGGAATCTGCCCCTGAAGAAAGTTTGCCTTGAACTCGATTTCCCTGTTCTGTATTTCTTTTGGGGTTTTGGCTGTTGGTTTGTTTGCTTTCTCTTCCCCCTTCACACGCTAAATGTTTAATGAGTGCTCTAAGTATTCAGGCATCACCAAGTTTCAAAAGTTCTTGTGTTCAATGCATTTAAAACCCAAATCAAATGAAAAAAATGTATTGCCTGGAGGCACATGCACTCTTCTCCATCATAAATGGCCGGTGTGACACGCAGAACAAAGGGGCTGGTGAGTGGAGCAGTTGAGAAAAAAGCAGAGAGGAGATCTCATTCATCTGTGGGAGTCGCAGATGGAAGAAATAATTTACTTGTGTTCTGATTAACAGCAACAAAAGCAGCACATGCTGCTTTCTTCGTGCCTGCCCTCCCCTCTCTCTGTGCCACAGCTTTGGTTTGGCTTGCGGAAGCTGTTGGTGTCCCAGGAGAAAACACCTTCTACAAGAAGCACCGATCCAAGTGGGTGCCTGGGCACTGCTATGAATACGATGCTTTGCTGCAAGCAGCTTTTAGCCGCTTGCTTCTCATGTCACAGGCTCAAATTAATCGCCGAGCAGGCAGCTGGGGTAAATCGCCTCCATCACTTTGTTCTCAGCAAATGGAGCCTTGCCCCCAGGCTGGAGATCTCTGTTGTTTGAGATACTTCTGTCTGGCTCCGCATCCCTCGTTTGATGGATGTCTCCAGATACCACTTCTGCTTCCCTCCGTGGTGATTTCTTTCATGCTTCTTTGCAAAAGAAGATTGTGTATTTATATCCTAATAGCCTTGCTTGGCTTACAGGACTATTAAGTAGTAACGTCCTCTTTCATTTTTGATCTCTTGCTCCTGTCAGAGAAGAAACAAGTGAATTGGGAGGAAGTCCTTGGGTTTCATGGAGCTGGTAATCAGCCATGATTCCTCCAGGCTGTCCCTGGTAGCTGTGCATCTCTTAGGAGGAGGGCTCGGGGTGTGACATGGCAGCGTAATGGGTTGTGCACTGGGGCAGACACTTCACCCTGGTTTATACATTTTGCACCGTTTGCTTCCATTTCTGCACGCTCAAGATCAGCAGTGCTGATTCTCTCATTCCACTGAATTTTGATGAGCTTTTTCTGTCCCCCTGCCTTCTGATTAATCAGTGCCCCTTTATCTCCACATTTTCCGATGTCCGTGTGTCTTGGAAGTAATTCTTTGAGCAATGAAGTGCAGACATTTGGGGATGAGCATCCAGAATCCTTCTGCTGACAGCAGTGGGGCTGCAGCCGCACAGTTGTTAAACAGTGACCGCAGACATATGGGAAAGGAATTAAGGATAAGATTTTGTAACAGAAGTGTTTGAGATATCCTAAATAAGCCTTTCATAAAAAATTACCCTGAGCATCAAAACTAACAGTCCATCCTGACACAGATTCTTCTGTTGTTTGTTGGATGTTCAGCACCAATCTCCTTACTGCTGACTAAAATGAATGTAATACAGAGGTCCATGAATGAAATACAAAGTATAACAGACGCAAAATAAATAAAAATAATAACGCAGAAAAGTGTGAAATACCTTGAAAATGAACCCTGTAGCTAAGCAGTGCCAGTAGTTAGACAAGACTTGGTGAGATGTGGCGGTGAAGATACTGACTGTGCACTTTGCTGAGCTCTGCAGTGCTGCATCACGCAGTGCTTCCTTACCCAGCAGGGCCAGCGCTCGCGGGAGCGCATCCATGTTAACTTGAGTGAGGATGGAGAGGTGGTGCTGTGGGTTTATTGTTTTCCTTGGGGCAAAGTGCAGCTGACTGGAGTGTGTAATAGCAAAGCAGGAGGTGGGGGACTCAGATTCTATTCATAAAGGTGATATCAACCCTTTTTTTTTTAACAAGGGATTGGGTAGAAAGATCCTCGGGCACTTCTTTGCTTTGTATAATTTCAGGAGATAAGGCACAATCCTCTTCCCAGTACACTGCATTAAACCGTGGCCCCGCGTGTACAAAGCTGCGCTGTGATTTTCTTTATGTCTTTCTTCCTTTCTCCTCCCTGAGAATTATCTCAGGAAGCTCTAACCTTAAGCAAAATTTAAGCATTGGAGTGCTTTGTCAGACAGAAGGGTGATGTCCCAGGGAATGCCACAAGGAGGGAATCCTGTGAAAGGAAATCCCCTGTCCCTACAAGAGAACTTCCTCTGTAGTCAACTCCTGAGCACACTACAGGGAGCTGCCAGCTGTACAGCACAGCCATCATCGCGGGCTCTCAGCCACTGGAAGCCAGTACATGGCAGCTGCAGGTCCCAGGCACAACTTGGTGGAGGGCATCCCTAGAATTTGGCTGCAGGGAAGTGATGGGAAATAATGATTAAGGGCCCTATTTTTACCTTTGTTTGAATCATGCAGAGCCAAATTATAGAAGCAATGTGAAAAATGGGCAGTCTGTATTCCAGTCCGTTTGCTGAGTACAGGGGCAACTTCTTTTAACTTTTAAAGCATTTGCTAACTTTTCAGAACAGCTTCTGTATTTTTCAATTTTTTTTTTTCCAATTTTTCATTATTGTTTTGTCCCTTCTATAAAGAAAGAAGAAAATTAAAACACATAAAAACTTTGACTTCTGCAGTATAGATCTTCTGGTACATAAAAGCCTGCTACAAATCCTTGATTCCAGGTGCAGAGTGGGTGACACTCATGCACGGGTGCTCTGTGGGATTTTCTAGCCCAGACAACTCCCTGCCAATACCCATGTGGCTGATGCCTGGTTGCCTTGTTTGTGGGGAACGCTTTGAAATCCCTGGCAGAATTTGTCCTCTGGATGGGATGGCTTAAGCTAGACCACAAAACTCTCATTTAACTTCAGCCTTTCCTCCATACACGCTCTTGTCAGCTTCACTGCTGTCCTGAGATTCCTGTCTCCGACTCGAGCTCTGAGCCTGCTAACTCTCCATGATAGCCATGCTTAGAGAAGATGAGTAAAGGAGGAAGGGCTCTGAAGACCTGTGCTGCTGTGCAAACACTGTTATGGGTGTTGTCAGCAGCAGCTGTAGCTGGATCATAGTGTGCCAACCACAGACACACGGATTTGCAAAGGGCCAAAGCAAACCTCCTGAACAGGGTGTTCCCTTGTCCCTACACATGCTCAAAGTCCCTGCTTGGGCGTGGCTTGGATGGGGCTGTGCTGGGATCCAAGCAGGCAGGGGCTTCACAGAGCAGTGCTGGAAGCTGCTTTTGGAGCAAGGGACCCAAAGGCGAAGGGCGATGGACCCTGCCATGGCACAGGGCAGCAGCAGTGCTGGATTTCAGCCTGTCTGTCTGCTCCCAGCAGAGCCAGCTTCAGCAGGGTGGCACATCACGTCACCTGGAAGAGCTCGGAGCTCATGAGCAATGCTTGGGGCTGCTTATGTGAGGGGGTTGGGCCAGGCCATGGCCGGAGGCCCCTTCCAACACCGGCCATTCTGCGATTCTGTAAAGGGCCGTGAGCATCTGTGGCTGAAATCCATTCTGGCTGAAGACTGTGCTGTTCTGAATGTCTCTTCTAAAACCCATAAAGGAACTCTCAGCCCTTGGCACACCAGTCCTGAAGCTCACCTACCTGACAGGAAGCCCATCAGCTCATGACACAGGCATTCATTTTTGAACAATTCAATATAATACATTACAATAATTGTTACTAAATTCGGTTCTAATACAAGTGTGATTTCAGTGGCTGAGTCTTGCGTGCCTTACGGGATAGAAGTCATGCAGCAAGAATGAGAGTGAGAGAACTTAAATAACATCGCTACTGATAAAACAGGGCATTAGTTTGCATTCCCACCTCCCATTCTCTAAAAAAAAATGCTGAAATTGATCTGACACAGTCTCCTGAATCTTGCAAAAATGTCGGAAATAGGCAGACATGAGAAGGTGAATATCACGGCTGTGCTCCCTGCTATGAGCGTTGTTCGCACTGCCTGTATCAGAAGGCTGGGCTTTCTCTATCTGCTGCAGAAGGGAAAAACACTTTCTTCATCAGATGACTTAGAGTATTCAAGTAAATCATCCTTCCATCTCATATTTCTCGCCAAGATTTGTAGACTTCTGTGGCTTTGGGTAATTGCATAGAAATCAGAAAAAATCTGCTTTTTTGGCGATTCTCGTATTCAGTTGAACCACCAAAGCATTTGAGGCCCATCCATCACAGCAGCATGCTCCATTCAGATAATCATGCAATGCAAAAAGACACCATTTGAGCTATAAATCTGAAAATGGGGGCTATGTAATACGATCTGCAGGTAAATTAAACTTGCCTTGAAAAGCTGAGCTGTACATAATAATAAATGCTGGATAAGGACAAGTGAACAATAAGAAATAAGCAGCCAAAGCTCTTCCAGGAAACTGTAGTGAAAGAAGTTTTCTTTTGCTCCTGGGATAAGCAGCAAATCAAAGCAGAGTGACCTGAGCTCTGGCAGCTCTCAGGTGGGGGGGGGCAGTGAATAGTGCCCAGGGCAGCGGCGGTGTTTGATGGCTGTGCCTGGCAGCACCCTCTTCAGGGAGGCCAGGAGCTTTGATCTGATGTTTCATAGAATACTTAAGGAGAAGATCTCCAAGTGCCCCGGGTCCAACCACCATTATCCTGGGCTTGGTGGTTCCCTTGGCTTCGGGCTCCGAGGGAATGTCTGGGTGAGCTCTGCATTTGTGGCAAGCTCCTGTGCTGGGCACAGGCTCTCTCTGGAGGACTGATGTGTGAGCAGCAGGGGAACTGTGGCTGGAGACATCAAGAGGGGACAATAGCTACTGAGCTGCTGCAGGCTGTAATTGCCCAGGGTTGAAATAACTGCAGACTGTGAGGGTACAGACATAAATACTGAATCTGGCAGGCACTGTCATATGTGAAACACTCTCTGGTCTCACGGCTGAAAATGACCTTGTGGGAATAAGTGCAGGAAGCATCAGCTCCTGGTGGAGCCGCAGAAGGCAGCCCTTTGGCTGTGCACAGGGCTGTCCTCGTGTGATGCTGGCTGAGCCTGCCTGGGGTGGGCAGAGCACATGGAGAGTCGGGGCAGATTCATCCCTGATGGGTCGGGGGTTTGAAAGCTGGGGTCACCTGTCCTAGGGCAGCCCTGGTGCTCTCACAGCTGCTCTGCAGCTCTGGGGGGGTCCTGTGGCTTCCACTGCCACAGAGCTTTGGTTTTTCTGGTGCTGTGAAGTGCAAAGTCTTGCGCTGGAGGAGTGCTGTTGCCAGCAGTGGCTAAGCCAGCAAGAAAAGTAGGGAAAATGCATGAACACAAAGCACTTTGCTCTCCCTGTTTTACCTTGCTTTTGTTCAGGGCTTCTAGCACTTTTTTTTTTTTTTGCAGATCAGCTGATGCACGGTAACCTGTTAAGCTGCAGTCACTGTGCTCCATAGCTAAGGCTTGGTATTGCTCAAATGTTTTCTGAGACTTACAGCGGGTCATGGGAAGCGCTAACAGCATTCACACAGTGCGGTGCGCGCGCTTGGCAGGTGTGAAGTTCAGATCTGGCAGCTGTAACCCTAATTTTGTAATAAAAGGCACTCGGAGATCAAGCAATCCTTTGGCTTCAAATTGTGGTGCTGCAGTAACCATGCCACTTTAGCCCAGGTGAAACAGTTTTGCTTATCACAATACTTGTAGTGTTCCCTGCAGCTACTACAGAAAGCAGCAACTCAGTGGGTAAGGTTATTCTGTGAAGATAACTGGCAATTTGACCAAAGAGATCCCTTCTGTGGTGAATGTGAACGTGTCTGGGGTGTTTGGAGGCTTTTTGTCCTGTGGAGCTGTCCCTGAGAACGACATGCATCGTCTGTCAGCATCCTGTGTGTGTGATGAGGAGAAAATAGCCTGAGCTGTACTACCGCCAGCTCCATTTCCCTTCATTTATTTTTGTATATTTTAATTGTTATTGTTTACCGTTGGATTTGCACTCCGTTTCCTTGGAAAACACTGATGTGCAAGTCTAAAGGCAGACGGCGAGTCGGAAAAGTTCCCTGGAAAAGGATTTTGCTCTTAAGGGAACCTCAGGGAACCGCTTTCACGATCTCTGGATTAGGGTGGAACAGAAGTGCCCGGGTTGCTGTACAAACGCCAAGTGCTCTGGGCACGAACTGCTGTGATAATTAACTGACAGTCTGCCTGAAGGCAAACCGGGGCTTCCCAGCTCTGAGGCTGAAAGCAAAGGGGAAGAAACTTCCGTACCAACAGCAGAAAGGGCAGCAAGTTACAGATCTTGCCTAAGGGGCCTTAAGTGCGGCGCTGGGGCTGAGCTGTGCGTGCTGCCGGCTCCCCAGGGCTCACCCAGTGAGCTGCGGGCTCCCTGCTCCTCGGGCAGGTGCTGAGCACCCAGCCTGCAGGCGTCCAGCTCTGCCTTGGCTTGGCTCAGGCCGCGAGGATGCATCTTCCAGACACCTCCACGTGATACGGGTCGGAGCTGCGCGAAGCAGCGTGAGTAGAATTGCCATTGTCACGAATGACTTCAGCCGCTAAAGGTTAGAAAGCGGGCTCTGAAAACTGTCGTTAGTGTCCTGTGGTCAGGCTGGAGAGGTCGCTGGAAAACAATCAGCTTTTGTGCCTCAACAGGACTGACCTGTGCTGCAGCTTGCAGAAAATACTGCTCCATCAGATCCGTTCTGCAGAGCTGCTGTGAGGGCAGCTGTCCTGCTCGGTTTGTGCTTTTCCTCCCTGGCTGCCACTAAAACCACAGAGATAAAGAGGAGGTGTCACGATGCAGAGATCTTCCTGTGCTGAACCGTAAATCCCTTCCATGGCCATCATCACGTTCCGTGATTGCTCCACCAGAGCTGTGCTCGCTGGTTTAGTGTTTGTCCCTCTGGACTTAGCATTTCACACGTGTCTGCATTAAATGGCATTTGCTGGCTGAGTCACCTAAAAGATGCAAATCCTCCAGAATCTGCGTGGATTGTGTTTGCACTCAGTGGGAGAAAGAGTGTGACAGAAACATTTCTTTATTTTCTAGCTCATATGAATCTGTTCTGACTTAAGCTATGAAAAAAAAAATCCAAAGGTGTCATGGCTTTTATGTTCCCTTGAATGCGAACAAACCCACAGTATCTTCTGTGGGTTGGGCTCCACTCAGATCCTGTCTGGGCTCCAGCCTTTGTTGGGGATTTTCTTCTGCTTCTATCACACTACCTGCAGGGGGAACCTGTTATTCTAGTCCTCAGCCTCAGGAGATGGTAATCTGAGCAAATCTGGAAGGATTAGCCTTAATTTGCTAATCAGGGACAAAGCAAGCCAGCAGCATGCCTGGGACTGTGCAGCAGCTTTGCAGGGCTGTTAGTTTAATGCTCAGGTAGCTCTGTCACTGGCACAGGCTGCAGAACAGCCTCAGGGACACGGAGCTTGCATTCTGGCTGTGTTCTCAGCATCCAGCAGTTCCAAGGCAGAAAAGATCTGAAAGTAGGAGGAGCAGAAAGGTGATGACACTTGTTCACTGCACCGTGTTCTCTGCGCTCAAAGTGGGGATGAGCAGAAGGGTACTATGGGAATGAATGGCAGCTGAAACTCAATGTTAGCAAGTAGAGTCAGTGCACTGGGGAAAAAAACCACAAATCACATAAGATAGCTTCTGAGCTGAATGCTGTTGCTCTTAAGTGAGATCTGGGGATTAGGATGCACTCAACTTAAAAAGTTAGGCTTTAGAAAATGTGTAAAGAAATGGAGTACGTTCTTATGGCTGCTCACCCACACGTCCCAGAGCCAGCAGAGATTCTCCTTCCATCTCATGAGGGCTGCACAAAGCAGCTCTGCGCTCCCTGACAATAACTCACAATTCTTAATCACTCTCTGTAATTACAACTTTCCCGGGTTTGTGCCTCCTCAACACTAGCTGAGGACAAGAGCTGTTTCATATTTAAATAGTATTATAGCTGCATCGCTCTCCTGGGGAGCTGTTGATCTTGAAGGCTGAGGTTTAATTCTCAGCACCGCTAATTAGATCAGGAAAACGAGCAGGAAGGTATGAACAGAGGGTTTGTAGGGGCCTGTAAACAACCTCGTCTGCCGCTTTGCTGTAAGAGCAGCGTGGTGGGCTTGCTGTGATTCAGGAGCGTTGGTTTGTTATGGAGATAGAGGGGAAAAGGAGAAAGAATTGGGATTTTTCTCTCCAGATGTTGCTTTTCAGTTGCACAAGGAGAGGAGGAAGTGGAAAGAAGGAGTCTAAGGCTTACACTTGCTTTAAAGCAGAGGAGTTCCTTGGCTGGGAGGGACCCGAGGGAGCAGGCGGAGGTTGTGACTGCAGTTAGAGCTCTTACTTTGACGTTGCTGTGTGATTACAGGCGATTCCAGTTTGCCCCACATAGGCTGATTAAATGTCATGACAGAGTCTGTTTAAATGTGTTTAGGCAGCGGGATTGGCAGCTCCCAGGAGCAGGAAACCCACAGGGGATGCAGCACTCGGCGGGTTGCGAGCTGTGTGCAGGACCAGGCTCAGGGGTAACCATCAAGAGGAGACAAAATGGGCTCAAAATTCAGTGCTTTACAGGAGTGAAAGAGCCAAACAGCAGCAGAGAAAGAGGTGCTTTGAGAGGTGTGTGAGTGGAAACGGTGTTCTTTAGGGAAACTTACCACTTCAAAGCAAAAAACTTTAAATCCAGCTCTTCTCAGATGTTACCAAAGGGTTAAAAGCTAGAAAATAGGGAGAGGAAGTGTTCACAGGGCTGTTAAAATGCAAAGTGAGAGGGATTATGAGAGATCTCCCAAGGCTGAATGACTAGAGAGAAAATAATGACATGTCTATGGAAGTGGGTTTTTTCTTCCTCTATTTGTATTGCATCTCCTTTATGTGTGTGGGTATATCAAGGAGGTTAAGCCTCGCGGAGGAAAAGGGTGATTTTAGGGGACCGTGATATAAAACTTCTTTTAACTTGGGGAGAGTAAATACTTGGCGGGGAGCAGGCTGGCGTGGGCTTCGTGGGTTGGGGCTTTTCACACTCCTGGAAGTACTTTGATGTAGATGATGCACGTGGGGTGCAGCCTGGGGAATCAGAGCCGTGTGCAGTGGGTGCTGGGCTGTGGGTGCCTGCTCGTGTGCTGACCCCTCAGGGAACGGCGCTGGGAGGAAGCATCCCAGCCCTGAAGAGCAAAGCTGTGAGCAGCAGCACTTGTCTTTGGGCTGTTCCTATTCTAAGCCCCTGATGTGGAAAATCACCTGCTTCTTTCTTCCTTGACAATCAGGGAAAATGAACTTTGTGCATAATTGCTTTCCTCGTTGCAGCGGTGGGCAGTGGAGACTTTATCTCTGGTCCTGCAGCACTGTTTGCATATCAGCCCTTTGCTCTCCTCCAGGTGCTGTCTGTGTTCCCTCTGAGGCTGTGGTCGTGACTAAATTGCCTCCTTGCTGCGTACTCTTTTCACCGAAGCCTCTTACACTCGCTATTATCTCGAAAGCAGTGCTGCAGATGCTGTGCTTCCCTTTCTGCCCAGCCTGCCCCAGCTCTCCTGTGGGCAGCTCTCTTGGAGATGCATTGTTCAGGAGCTGTGCGTTTCTCACGCTTGCACAAAGGGTTGCATTCATCTGCCCTGGCTCGGACATCTGAAAGTTAAGTCAACACTCAGGCAGTGTAAACCAAACCCAGTTCTGCCAGACTTAATAGGAAGGAATGCTGTTTATAGCAGATTTACCAAGTTCGTTCAGGAGAAAAGAAGAAAAACTTGAGGCTTAATTTCAGTTATTAAACGACTGCAAGTTTCTGTAGCACAGCCTGATTGCAGATGTAGCTTTGCATCAGTCAGTAGTAGTTAGTCTTTTTCTGAACGCTATTTTGTACGCTGTGACCTTTCGTCTTAATAGAAGGCAAAATATAGATCCCCTCCTTAATGTGCTGCAATTTGAAACATTTGTCTTCTCAAACCGGGCCAAATGGTCAACTGGTGTTTGAGACACTTAGGGATCCATTTGCTACTCGTCACAGCAGGACAGAATCTGCTGGAGGCTCTGAAATGCCCACCTGAATGGAGAAGCTGAATGCCAAGCTTAATTTTGGGGCATTGTGCAGCACAGAGGGCACCTTTAACCCCCTGCACTTCCACGTTGCGGAGCAAACAAATTGGGTGGCTCTTTAATGGGTGATTTGTGAAGACTGTTTATTTCTGGCTTCTCTGGTTGATTTTTTGTTGTTTTTTTTTTGCCCTTGAGGGTGTGAAACTTTACTCTGAGTGAAACTGTACTCTGAGCGTTACTAATGGTTTTCAGCCTGAGATAAAAAGAAATACTGATGAATACAAAAGCTGGAGAATAAAGGAGACATTAATAGGTATTAACCAGTAAAAGCAAAGAGGGGATTTTTTATTTAGTACCCCCTAAATGATTGATGTAAAAGCTCTGGAAATGCTGTTAATTGTAAGTGAAAAAGACGAACGTTTTTGCCCTTAAAATATTTAATGCAGAGGACACCTTTCCAGCAGGTGTTCTTCTCCTGCAGGTTTTCACTCCAGCAGAACGCTCTTCCCCACCAGAGTGGGTTGTGTGTGTGCAATTATTCCTTTCTAGCAAACGTGGCTTTTTTCCCTATTGTATATTGCTGCCTCCTGCCCACAGCAGTGGGTTGTGTGATTGGAAAGAGGACGGCCACGCTGCGGGTGACAAGCCAGGGCCAGAATTCAGGTCACTTTTCTCACCCCAGTCCCCTGGGTGACTTGTGGCCAAGGCACTGGTTTGCTTTGGGCACGCTCTGGGTTCTGTACAGGGGCTCTGTGTCTCCAGGTTGCCCATGGAGGCAGAAATTCCCATGTGGGGACTGGAGCCGCCTCAGGATTCAGCTTTGTCTCGGGAAGCTGTGCTTGTGTTCCTGGTCTTTGCCCTGTCGCTTCATACAGAGATAAAATAAACTTGCTTCCCCCCCAAAACCTGAGTTGTCCTTGACTGTCCTTGATCACTTTGAGCCTGTTTGGTCCTTTTGAAGAAAGGATTCAAATTCTTCCCAAGAAGCATATTACACTGTTTCAGATCTTCTGTGTGCTTTTTACAAGCGGCAGCCTAGAGTTTTGAACCTTATTATTAACTATAAAACCCAATGATTAAATGCAGCAAGGTTTATTATTATTTAATCAGGACATTTGGTCCATGTGCCATGAGATGAGGCATTGCAGGAACCAGCAGAGAGTTAAGCTCAACAGTAACAATTATTTTCCTGCACTCCACTTTTCCACTGAGTTGCAGGTCTTGCCTCTTCTGTGAAGGAGACTGGGAGTGGGAGAATGCAAACACCCAAGCAACTGGTTTCTGTGATGTCTTTGAAGAACTTTCTTCTCCTTGGCAGGATGGGTGGTGATGCCTGGAGTTCTTGGATCCTCTCTGCAAAGGGATTAATCTCATTCTCCAGTCCTCCTAGGGATGAAATCCATGTGGAACTGAAATAGTTTGGGTGGTAAATAAGCTCCTGAGCCCCAGTATCCTTACCAAGCAGGAATCTACTTTTCCAAGAATAAAAATGTTCCTGTGCTGGCTTTTGTCTGCACTGTGCTTGGGCCCTTTTTCTGACAACCACATCTGCATTACAAAAGAGAATAATTTGCATTCAGTTTCCTTCTTTGCCACTTCTCTTTACAATCTGCCTAAGATAAAAGCTGGGCCAAAATGACATAGTCTAAGTCGTTTTTATTTTGGAGTGCTGAGAAACCCAGAGTGGGATTGACATGGTCCCAGTGCAGAGCTCCATGTCTTTCCTGCTCCCATCCCGTACCCAGAGCCAAGTCAAATTCCTTCATCCATCCAGATGGACAGCTCCATGCCTCTAGCTCAGCACAGGGTTAGTTCTGGAGAGTAAAGCAGTGACGCTGCCTCTGAAGAGGAATGAATGTTTCTACTAAACCGTGGTCTTGCATCCAGCTTGGACATTAGGAACACAAGTATCAGCCTTCCTCTGAGGAATGGAGTTACTCCCCTTGACGTGACTCAGGAGGAGTACCTCGAACTTTTGACCCAACTGAGACAATCCTGGGCAGAAAACGAATGGTTCCCTAGGAACACTGAAACCCACCTATCTCCTGTTATCTTGAGGGACCTGCAATCCAAGAATCTGTGAAAAGGCATTTAGAGGTACTAGGAGCTGGAGCTACAGAGACACTGGCATTGAGGTTTTGCCCTGGGCAGTGTATTGTGCCAGCCCTAGCAGTCAGATGTTGTGCCCCTGTCTGTCCCACCCAGCTTTGACCATCCGCCTTCCATCCCACGGTGATGAGATCCAGGGAGCTCTGACACTGAAGACATCGGACAAGGGGCACCCTGCCCATTTTCCATCTCGGAAGCTGTCTGTCCATTCAGTGCCAGCCCTGATGAGTTCCATCCATGTCCCCCACTGCAGAAGAAACAAAATCAGTGTTCGCACTTAGGCTCGGCTCATTTGTTGTCCATAAACCTGTTGGCCTATTCCCTGTGCTCACCACCAGACCCTACAGGGACTGGAAGGTGCTGGATTTTAGGAGGTTAGGACTCCCCTCCTCCCTGCTGCTGCTGCTTTAAGTCTGACAGCAGAAGGACGTTGTGTTGTCCCTGTTCTATTAAAGCATCAGGGGCTCGAGCGCTTATGGCGAGCACTGCTATTGCAGAAGTGCTAGAAATGCTCCAAGGAGCTTTTGGGCACCAAAGAAGCTGGTTAGTTAACAAAACAATAAATCCAGACCTGACTAATGCTATGAACGAACGTGAAAGGTGGGACTGAAATTTCCCCAACCTGTCCCCTCACCCCTGTGCTGCCTGTCTTTCCTTACTGCTTTGTTCTGTATTAAATCTCTAACTTAGAAGATCCGAATCGCTGTCATTGCAAACAAGGAGAGGTAATTTCTGGACCTTTCTAGGACTTGTCCTTTAAGTGAACTGTGGTACTAAGATGCAATAAAAACTTAAATCCTTTAATTTATAGTAAAGGTACTGTGCAGCACTCTGGGAACATAAAGCAGTCCTGACATGGTCATTAGTTACCTGCATGGTTCCTGCAGAGCAGTCTCATCCTAAAAAAAGAACAGGTCAGTCCTTTCTATTTATTGGGGTGGACACCTGTGTAGATCAGCTTTAAATCGGAATGCTTCTCACAGCCCAGTCTGGAATCTCCTCATTGTAGCTTTAACATTTGGAATCTTCCACTGAAGCTTTTCCTGCTGGAGAGTACGTGCTGTGATGCAGAGTGGTCACATCAGAGCTGTAACAGAAGGAGCCCTCGTAAAGCCTGCAAGAGCCATGACCAAGTGAGAAGCTGTGGATTGCTCCGGAGGCATTTCACTGGCTTCCATTAAAGGGCTTGGAGCTACATCTTCAAAACTCAGAAGAACACGTAGCATTTTTATTTTACAGTGTGATTAATGACTCTAGGAACAAGTTCTTAAGCTTAATCTCCAGATGGAAGAATACTAAAAATATTGATTTACTGTGCTTTCTGGTGTGAAGCTCACTCAAATCAGCGCTGTGCTGCCTGAGCTGACTTTGTGATCAGCGTGGTCCCCCAGCCCATGAGGCGTAGCACTGCTGCTCTCCTTTGGTTCCCTGCAGCCTCCGGGGAAAACACCTGTTCATTGCGCTGGGAGTTTTAAAAACAATATAACAAAAATCCCATTCACGCATGGATGGGAGCTGCCAGTCACAGCGTGCCTGTGGGAGTCCTGCTGCAGGCACAAGGGCACCAGCTCCGACTTGGTGATAAATGAATCTTCCCTTTCTTGGAAGAAGCTGCCTAGGGCCTAAATCACTGTCATTTGCTAAATCTGCTCGGGGCTGTGTCTTCAGCTGGTGCGAGCTAGTCCTGTGCACCCAGGCTAAGTGGCAGTAATTTAAGAGGAGGATCTTTTAATTAACCAGAAAATCGTGGTCGTAAAGCTCAGTTCCTCGTGTGCCTCTTTTGTCCTAGGCTACACGTGTGGTGGTGTCCCAGAAAGTCCAAGTTCCTAAATTAAAAACTAAAAAACAAACCCGGAACCCTCCATGAGCCGTTCGAATGAGCTTTAAACTCTGCTGTAAAAGCTCTTTGCTGATCAGCATCTTTTGTTACGAGGGCAGCGTTAGGCTGAGGACGTCCAGAGGGCACCCAGTCCAACCAGCTGCCTCCTCCCCACAGCAGGTTGGAGCATTCAGAAAGTGGTTGGAGGTCATTTTCTTCCTGCAGTCTCGGCTCATTGTGATTATTCCTACATGTGTGGGAAACAGTTATTACCTTGTTGAAATTAATACCTCTGCTCTGTTGCTCTCCCGGTGTCGGAAGAACTGGTGGTGTTTTTTAAGGCAGATGAGTGCAGCTCGTGGCCGTCCCGTCCTGGGGCCACAAAAATGTAAACCAGAATTAAAAATGGAAGCTAGCAGCATGTCGTAATGAATGAGATACTGCTGACCCGTGGGCTTTCACTCTCTTCTGGATAATTGCGGAGGAATAACTGCATAAATCTTAGCTGGATTTCTTGCCCCCTTTTTCTCTTGGAAATGGATGGCCCTGTTGTGTTCCTGTTCCCCAGGCTGGAGGATTGTTTTAATTTAAGTGCAACTTTACGATGCTTTGCTGCTGTAACGAGTAGAGTTTAAAAAAATAAAAACAAAGGAAAAAGAGTGAAGCTTTTAGTTAACTCGGTCGTTCATCTCGCTGGCTGTTCCGTGTCTGAGCCAAAGGCACAGGGCTCCTCTTTCCCATGGCTCTGGCAGCAGGAGCACTCCCCGGGTGTTCTCTGGTTCAGGCAGCCCTTGGGTACCCCCACGTTACAGGGGTGCATGTGGCAGGTGGTGGCTTCCCCGTCGTGGTGACAGCAAACTGATACCTGTCTGTTTCCTGCTTCTGGAGTTTGTAGTCCCCTTTCATCCTTCGTTATCAATGCTGGAGCAGTTAGGATGTAATGCCTGGCTTACACTGCTGTGTCTCACCCAGCATTTTATGGCTGTGGTGAATGTGTGTGCGTGCATACACGTTACACTTTCATTCTGTTTTATCCTAGCTGTGAAAGTGCTTGCAACCACTGCTCACCTCAGAGCATCTCCCATAAACCCATTAAAGGCAAACCTTTGGATATCTCGCACTGTTCCTTATTAAGATTAAAAATCACTGCTCTGCATCGCCTGCCCTCCCCCCCCCCCCCCCCCC